>NC_087356.1:71539504-71842534 GCF_030014295.1 Loxodonta africana
TCGGAAATTTGAAGGCTACAAGTTTTTAGTCTTCCTTGCTTTGGTCTAACATGTACTGTTTTTCCAATGCTATTTAAATGGCTTGGCTTTGAGTTCCTCAGTGATGGTTGTTGTATTATCCCTGTCCTTCTTGTCTGCTATTGCTCAACACTCCAGTCTGAATTACAATGAGGGATGGTACCATTGCATCCCTCACTCTGTTAGTGTACCGTAACATCTCACGGGGCTTCAGAGCAAATTTGATAACACCACGGTCTGAAACAGAACTTTTTTTACATGTAAATTTTTAAGGAGCTTTAACTATTTAATGCTGAGACCATTCTTTTTTGTTTGTTTTGTTCTGTTTCTTCAAAATACAAGTCCCTACACAAATCATCCATTACTCTCCAATTGAATCTTTTTGGTATTTGGCCATCTCTCAAGCTTATCAAAGCATCTTTGTGCACAGTCAAGAAATGAAACAACATAAGGCTTTAGGCAAACCTATTGCAAAAGACCTCTTTAAAGTGTTAAAAGGCAAAGAAGTCACTTTGAGGACTAATGTGTGCCTGATCCAAGCAATAGTATTTTCAATCCTCATATGCATGTGAAAGCTGGACAATGAATAAGGAAGAATTGATGCCTTTGAATTACGGTGTTGGTGAAGAATGTTGAATATACGTGGACTGCCAAAAGAACAAACAAAAGTACAGCCAGAACACTCCTTAGAAGGGAGGATGGTGAAACTCTGCCTCACACACCTTGGACATATTATTGGGAGGGACCAGTCCCTGAAGAAGGATATCATTCGCAGTAAAGTACAACGTCAGCAAAAAGAGGAAGAACCTCGAAGAGATGGATTGACACAATGGCGGCAAAAATGAGCTCAAACATAGCCATGATTGTGAGGATGGTGCAGGACTGGGCAGTGTTTCCTTCTGTTGTATCTAGGGTCCCTGTGAATCAGAACCGACTCGATGGCACCTAACAATAACATCCAATATAAACTATCTTCTTTGCTGAGTGATAACCTCTTAATTATGAAGCCCTCTAGTTTCCAACTTTAAGTCCTTGCCCACATAGAAGTATATTTTATTTTTCAAAGAAAAAGTTAAAAGGAATCTATCCAACATGACAGCAAATTCTTCTTTACTAAAAGAAAAGATCTGTGGATATTGTACATTCCATTCCTGCTCAGAATAGAAAGGAGGTTTAGATTTTTAATGATCTTTTCAACTAATTTTTTTTTTTTTAACACAGCAGGATATTCTATTCAGAGCCTATGGGTAGATAAAGCAACTCCTTGAAGAGACAGAATATTTCATGAAATTCTAGAGATTTTTTCTCTTCCAAAAGTAATTAGGAAAGAACAAAGTCCATAATATACCTGACTTTGAATATTACATGTTTATGAATCTTCCTCATGAACTCAGTTGGACTTAGCACATTAACCAGTTTTTTCTCACACGTAAAGGGAAAATAATCATCAAGTGCAAAATCTGGATTAATATATAGAATGAAGAAGAAAAAGAGATTATTAGGTTTTACAAAATCCATCATACTCACACCCTTGTGCTTTTCTCCCTTATTGCATCAGGAACTAATGAGACATCCAAAATGTTTATGAAAAATAAAAGCTGAGAGATCACTTAAACTATGTCTTTTTTGGTGATGAATTATATTTTTTCTTGAAATTTTGGATAAGTAAACAATCTATTGATTCTATAGGTTTAAAACAAGAAAGGGGGAAAGACTATTACATCAAAATTGAGAGATTATACTCCCAATAATGCAAATTAAGAAAAGTTTAGCCATTAATCAGAAAAAAAAATTAATGCCTACAATGTTGTTATCTTTATTCAACACACATACATTGGTCGTATACTTTGACCAGACATCAGGTGAGTTGCTGAGACACCAACATTAATAATTCACAGACTCTTCTACCAGGAAAAGCACAGACTAGTGGGAAAATGAAATACAAATTAAATAAGCATGATTTAGTGTAATAATTAGAGCATTAAAGGTATGTGTATGGTAGAGTTAGGAAATTAATACTTTCCTTTGGGGTTTTGAAAGAAGTCTTTACAAAAGAGGAAAATATCTAGGATCTGTAATATGAAAAATCCTAGATGAGAAGATTTTGCTTTAATCAATGATGCAAAATAATGAACTTAATATTTTAGTTAACTGGCTTTAACAGCAATGTATAGGATGTTTTACAGGATGAATAGTATACAGCTAGGGAGACAAGCTAGGAACCTAAAGCAACCACCCAGTCAGGAGAGGAAGAAATGATAAATTCACATGAAGTAGAATTGATCTCTTAGTAAATAATTGGAGTCCCTGGATGGCGCAAACAGTTAATGAACTCAGCTGCTAACCAAAAGTTTAGATGTTTAAGTTCTCCCAGAGGTCCTTCAGAAGAAAAGCCTGGCAATCTTCTTCCAAAAAATCAGCCCTTGAAAACCTTATGAAGCAGTTCTACTCTGATACACATAGGGTTGCCACGAGTCAGAATTGACTCTAAGGCAACTGGAAAAGAACAAAGAAGTAAATAATTGGATGTGAGGGCAGGAGGACAGAATGAAGAAAGGAAGTAATCTAATGTGAAAAACTAGGTGGATAGTACTGCTGTGATATGAGATAGAGGTGGAATTCAGTGTATCATAAAATGAATATCCAGTTTTTTTTTTTCAAGGTAAATAACAGAATTGTTTTTGTACCTGTTGGCTTTGAAGAGTCCACAGACTAACCAAATAGTGATGTCCAAAAGGCAGTTGGAAGCATGACTCTCAGGGCTAGACACTGAAAACATGGAAGTAAACCAGATTACTCCAAGAATGTGTGAAGAAGCAGAAAAATACTGACGAAAGAACATGAGAGAATATTTGTGAGAATTTAAGAAGTCTGGAGAGTTCTGAGACCTCTTTCCCTTCAACTCATTATCAATCCTCAGATTAGTCTATATCTCAGATGCACTGTTAAAGTCAGTGAATTTAAAAAAAAGTTATTAATTAGTACATATATACATACGTATATTTGTATGTGTGTGTATATATATATACATACACACACAGAGATATTTGTTGCCATTGAGTCTCTTCCAACTCATATATATTAACTTACTTACAACTCACTCTGAGCTAAACTGTATATATGAATCTACTTAATCCTTTCTAAAAACCATCTACAGCAGCTATTACCATTATCCCCAACTTGTGAAAGTGTAAACTGAGACATAGATTAAGTAACTTGATCAAGGTTATCAGACAGTAATTGATGAAGCCAAGTAAAAATAGAGACACTGGTGAAGTGTGGGGGAAGCATAAGTCATAGGATTCCAATTGGTTCGTTTTAGGATATGATTATTCCTGAGTGGTTTAGAGCCTCAATCTAGGTCCCAGCTATCCCTGAATATTGGGGAAAAAAGAAGCCTCATACATCTGTGTGTTTTCATAGGATACATCAGACACTTAGCTGGGTGTAGAGAGGAGTATCAGGATGAGTATTTATTTGATGTATGATAATATTGAAGCTAATTGCAGAAAATGACTCATCAAGTGACACTAATCATTTGAAATCTGAGACGGTGACTCTAAGGGACAAGAACTCTGTAGGTGTATTAGGATGGTTACATTAAATCTCTTCTCTTTAGCAAATAGCAAGACTTACAGGAATAATTATACCAGGGGACATTTAACAGATCAGGAACCAACACCTTAAGGTTCCAATGGGTAATCTTATGGCAAAACTCCTTGACTTTAAAACCCATTGCTGTCGAGTCTGTTCTGACTCATAGTGATCTATAGGACAGAGTAGAACTGCTCCATAGAGTTTCCGAGGAGCGCCTGGTGGATTTGAACTGCTGACCCTTTGTTTAGCAGACAGCCCTTAATCACTAAGCCACCAGGTTTTCCTCAACTTTAGGTGTGCCTTTATCATCATCAGATAAAACAGGGCCATAGAGCAGGTTTATGTGTTGATACTAATATAGAATTAATCTTGGGTGATTAAACCTGAAAGGAACCAAAAAGATGGTGTGTTTATCTCTCAAATATTAGATGAAGAGGTCAAGAGAGAAGGAATTTTCCCAGCGTCATAGACTCAGGATCAGAATTTAGGTCCAAGATATTTTGTAGTAGAAACTCCATTACAGTGATTCTGAATCCATTCCATCTAATCTCTTGAATTATATTTAACATTTTATGGTATACACGTGCTCGTGCGCACACACACACACACACACTTTTCTGGAGAAAAGATCTAATAGTATTCTTGTGTTCTCAAAATGGTTTAAGACTCTCAAACAAGATAAGAACCACTACTCAACAGCCTAAACTAGAAAACATAAAATATGATCTCTATGACTGAACAGGTTAAAGTTAAATGTAAATAAAGAAAAGAAACTTGTATTCATTTTTCATAAAGGAACAGAGAAAATTTTATAACTACTTAGAGCAAATGGTGAAAAGAAAAAAAACAGCCACAGTAAAGAAGAGATGCCAAAAGGGCAGAGAGGAAGAGAGGAAGGGATGAAAAGATACAAAAGGAGAAAGAGAGGCAAAAAATGTACGTAATAAAAAGTGATGTTTACACCTTTTGTGTATACAGTGTTCAGGTCCAAGTCAAATACAGGCTTACTCTCTTCTGTTCTCTGGCATTACTTGTGGACAATTTTCTAGATCTCCTTGTTAGAAAGGACTCTACAGATCAGCTTGATCCTGGAGCCTTTAGGCTTGTGGTGTTCCTATGTCTCCATCCTTGAGCCACGCAAGTTCTGTGTAAATAAATTCCCAAACCAGACCCCTCTGATCCTCTGATCTTTTCTATAGGCTCAAAAGCCTTGCGCAAGTGTGGGTATCAGAAACTTAAAAAGAGCCGGCATCCCTAAGGGACCATATCCTCCAAAGTCTGCCTTGAGTCCCTAAGGCTTAGAGGTTACATGACTTTCTGAGTAAGTAGTTTGGAGAAACTAATAATTATTTTATAAGTGGGACATGACCAGTCGGTCCTTGTACACAAAATGATGAAGCTATTGTTCAGAACTGTAGTGGGAGAGCTACCAGAAACCTGGAAGAACATTCGACTGATTATCTCAACTGGATTAGTTTTACCTGAAAAGTAAAGAGATAATGATGCTTACAAAAAATTTACCCCTGACTCTTTTCAAAAATACCCATGAGTCCTCCCAAAACCAATCAGAAGGTTCAGGTACCTGAGAGCCATAGCATAAGACTTTGAGTGAAAAGATCTGGGTTCAAATCATGGGCAGCTTACTTAGGCTGTCTGAAGATCATCAAATTTCTTTATCTAAAAAATTGAAATAATACCTCTCACAAACTCTTTTCATGAATTTCAAATTAAATGCCGTATATGAAAAAAATTTTGAAATATGAATTATCTGCATATATGAAAAATTAACATTATTTAAATGATTTTTATTTAATAATAATTTTTATTTAAAAATGACTTGTATAATGTCTTGAAGAAACCTAGTTATAGGTATTTAGTAACAGATTTCTTGAGATACAATTCACCTATCGTAATATTCACCCTTTTAAAGTGTACAATTCAATGATTTTAAGTAAATTTACCAAGCCGTGCAACCATTACCACAATCCAATTGTAGAATATTCGCATCCCTTCAGAAAGATGCCCATTTGCAGTAACTCCCTGTTCCCACAACTAACCTTAGGCAGCCACTTATCTACTTTCTTGATAGACTTGTATTTTCTGGACATTTTATATAAAAGGAGTCTTATATGTGCCCTTTGTGTTTGGCTGATTTTACCTATTGTAATAATTTCAAGGTTTATCCATATTGTGCTTCATTCATTTTTACAGTATAAAATCCTCCACTATATGGATATAAGGAGCCTAGGTGGTGCAATGGTTAAGAATTTGGCTACTAATGGAAAGGTCAGCTGTTAGAACACACCAGCTGTTCCAAGAGAAAAAATGACCTGGTGATCTGCTCCCATAAAGGTTTCAGCCGAGGAAAACTTATGCGGTTGCCATGAGTCAGACCAAATGGCATCACAGGGCGTTCTACATGTGAGGTAAGGGCAGAGGAAGGATCATCAATGTGGAGAAGAGGACATTCCTCCCTACTAGTGCTAATACAGGTAGTCCCCAATTTATAAGGGAGTTCTGTCTGACACCTTTGTCCTAAGTTGGCTCTGTCTTAGGGAATAGCTCTTTTTTTTTTTTTTTAACTTTTTATTATTATTGACTTTTATTATCAGCATCTTTATAATTGCAATCTTTATTTGTCTTTGGGGCTTTCGATCTTTGTCTTTGGGGGATTGGCATGAAATGATAACATTATCAAATTACATGTTGCAACATTATGTGTAGTGTACATTACTAAAGATATGATGTACCAAGAAAAGGACAGTGGTGATGCAGTTAGTTGTAACTCGAGTACATGGAAAATCGGTGTCTACCTGTAGTGTTATATGAGCCCCAGAGCTTAGAAAATCAATTCCTGGAAGGTGGAGGATGAGAGTAAAAAGCTCAAAATTGACTGGGTTTACTTGAATGTGACTAAATTTTTATTTCCCACCATTTGGAAGAAATGGAAGCTCAAGATTAAAAGCTGAGTTGTGGAATACTAAGGGAAGTTACATTTTGCACATCTGAGGTTTGTGAACAATAGTTTACCCACTACATATCCTCTTAGTACATTTGAAACCACCCAAAATTGTGCCTTCCCAAGAGGTACAATAGAGACATCACTTGTATGCATGTAACTGGTTGGGAATCCAGGATCTGAGAGTCTGAGGGTTGGGAGTAGAGTTATGGGTGGAAGATAATGGGTCTAAGTATATTTAATGGACTTTGAAAATTATTTCACTAGTGTTTTATTTCACTTGCAACATTTTCACGGGCCTCAAAGCTGAGGCCTGATCTCACAGGGCTCCTTGAATCAGCTTTTGCCTGTTACTAACTCACAGGGCCTTCTCTAGAACTGTCTCCATGGAAACTCGATGAAGACAAAATGACAGGACAGAAAGAGAGATAGCCTAACAATTAATTTTAAGCCTGTTGTTTCCTTTTCTTTAGGCACTGATAACAAATCTAATGCTATTAACATGGTTTATATCAAACAAATACAAATCTATTACGTAAGTACATATTACAAAATTAAAACAAAAAAGACAGAAAGAGAGAAATAACCACTACTGGCATTTTTCTCATTTCTTGCCATTTCTGTGCCTTAACTTTTCCTAGTTCTTTCCTCTAATATCTACTCCTACTCTCAAATTTGCAAATCCTGTCAGCAAATAAGACTCAGCTCGTACATTGCTTGTTCCAGAAGGCCACCTTCATATTCCCAGATCAAGTGAACCTCACTCATTTGAACATGCTTCATATTTTATCTGTATCTTTTTACAACAGGTATTTGAATTATATTTTTGTTTCATATTTACTTACATAGAGATACTTATCTTATTCATCTTTTGATTCCCCATAACATCTTGTTAAATAGCTTCATAATTTCTCAATGAATATTTGCTAATTAAAAAAAAAATTTTTTTTAATATATCAGTTAATTAGAATAGAAGGCCAATTACTTGGGACTCAGGCTCCTTGATAGAGAACAGAACTTCCAATACAGTGCATTATCCCCGTGCACTCATTTAGCTATGTGTGCAGGCCTCTTTTCTCATTGCAAGGGAAGGTGCTTATATTTATGATCGCTGAGGTCCCTTCTCTATTTGATAATCATGTTATAAATATAAGATAAAATTATGGTGCATTTAAATTAGTTTTTGTTGTGGGGCCTAGTGTATGATTTTCTACTCAACATTGGCATCCAAGTGGTTAGGCTTAGCTCTATAAATAACAAAATTGTCAGGAGACGGAGGGCCAGGTTACATGAGGGTATCATTTACAGGGATAAACCTACTTCAATCTTACGAATAGTTACAGACTTTGGTCTATGCTCAGGCTCTGTGTGGAATCACTGCAGGATATATAAAAATGGATATATAAAAACAAGCAGGACATACAATGCCAATTCTCAGGTAATCTGTAAAAGATGCAAAGATAATTATACGAAGATCATTATAAAACCTTAACTGAAAGCAGACAAGATCAATAGAAGTTTTAAATCTTGAATTGGATTCCAACCCATTCTTTTAAGTGAAGTAATGTTGTGCTGTTGTTAGTTGCCATCAAGTCAATTCTGACTCATGATGACCCGTGTGTTACAGGGTGGAAGTGCCCCGTAGGGTTTTCTTAACTGGAAGATTAAGGGAAGGAAATCACTACCCCTTTTCTTCTGTGGTACCACCGGGTGGATTAGAATATCCAACCTTTAGATTAGCAGTCAAGTGCAGTGTTTGCACCTCCTAGGGACCCAAGTGAAGTAATGTTGGATATCAATCAGTGTCCCTCACTTTGTTCTTTGTGTTATTTTAGGTATCTCATTTGACCACTCCGTGTCTTGTTGTTTCTTCATATATAACATGAGGTTATTGGTTGACAAATCTCTTAAGGTTCCATCCATCTCTAGCCTATTACATCTAAGAGGACATAAGCGTGTATCTCTTTATTTTGACATTGATGGTGTGTTCATTGCCGACCTTAAAGGACTTTTATTATATTTAATTCACAACAGATTTTATTCTATTGGTGTTCATCATTTTTCCCATTTATTATATTGTATATGTGCATGCATGTATGTTTTCCTTTGTGTGTACTTAAGGTAATTTAAAATTCCTGAGTGCCCTGAAAATAACTAAGAATATTAAAATAAATAAATAAATAAGTCTTTCTAAATGTTGGGTTTCAGAAGGTGAGGTTCACGTGACCAGCAACGATTCTTCACAGCATGCATTTATGGAAAGAATCAGCAAGTACCTGCTTAATTCAAATAATGAGAACTGTCATGGTTGATAAATTGAGCCCTCTGCATTCCCTCTTGAAACTCGCACTGGGTGTTAAATTGCTTACCATGACCCTGTTGCTCAGTCTAACTGCCTGCTTTTAATTCTGCTGTTCACCATGTGCTGGGCAAAGCCAGCTGCGGGAATTGAAATATGATTGACAGAGTCCTCCCATGCTTTTTGGACAGGGAGAACAGTTAACACTCAGAATATGTATCCATTTGGAGCTCTGACATCAAGATTTCCATGTTTTCACTGTTCCCTCATGTTAATTGCAGTCAAGGCTATTTAGGTGCATTGTAACTAGTGAATGGTATTTTTAATACTAACTCCCAGGAGAGAGGTGAAGTTATAGGAATCTTTTTTTGTTTGTTTGTTTTAGAAGGAATCAGCCTCATCTTAGAAATGCTAGGAAAACTGACGTGAATAAAGTTGTGCACGAGCGTGTGTGTGTGTGCTCACATCCGTGTGTGTGTGCACGTGCACATGTGTGTGTATGTTTAGTCTTCCCTTGGGATAGCAGTTGCAAAGGGAATCCCCAAGACCGTAAATATTTTAACAAGGTTTGTTGCATTGCCTAACCTAACTCCCAGTCTCATCTATCCACTTTGTCCCATGACACAGTTCACAAGTGAAGAACACAAATTAGGGGGAAAATAAATCCAAAGTCATAATGAGCAAGAGATGCATCTCACAGGAATGAGTACCTTTGAGATTAATTAGCTAAAAAGTTCTCTTCTCAGTGACTCCTTTGGGGACATTTTATAGCCTGATGTAAGTGGTAAGAAAAGTTTCTGTAAATGTGTTTCTCATCTGGAGTTTTCCGATACCTAGTTGAAGGAACAAAAAACAATTTCTGACTTTCAACAAACCGTGTGAAAAGGAATGAACATAGAAAACACATGCTGTTGTCAACAGACACGTCATACATTGTACATGGAAAGCATCACGGCAGAACTGGGGCTTGGCAGTAAGACAAACTTAGGGCTGAATACTAGCTGGACCACACACTACGTGCATGATTTTGATCAAGGTGCCTAAGCTCTCAGGCTCATTTTTCCAACCTGTAAAATAAATATAATAACAATAAATATGTATTTTATAGAGTTTGTATGAGAATTAAATGAAATAAAAATGAAAAGAACTTAGCACAGTGCTTAGCACACAGCAAATGCTCTATATACCATAGCTAACCACAATGACATTTTACATTTTCTTGGTATCTCCATCCTTTCTTGATGGTAGCTTTCATTTAACCTCTTCCAGAAACAGTTATAATTTAATAAGTCTATCAGCTTGCCCTCTACTAATTTTCATTCAATCTCATATAACATTTAATTGTGTATGTTTGGTTCTTTAAATTCCTTTGACAAATTCTCAATTTCTGGTAGTAATTAGAAGCAGCAGCATCCTCATTTCTGATGTTTTCTGAGAACTTTGTGTCTTGTTTACTTTGGGCAAATTGGGAGCACTTTTTTTTCCTGTATTTATTCTTTACTATATCTCTGTTTATATCCACCTATGATTTGTTAGTTATAAGTAAAGCCCAAACAGATGTTTGAATTTATGTAAACTGTGTAAATCCAATATAATTCCAATATCTACCACTTTGTGGGATCATATGTTCAAGGGGTCAGCCTTTCAGTGATTCCCAGTGAATGTATTCATATGAAGGAAAAATAACAGTGAAAATTTCATCAGGGAACAGAGTCTTACCCAATGCAACATAAGTTAACACGCAAGATTAATATGTTAAAATGCTTTGCTATATACAATATGTACTGCATTTATTAAGCTCTTAACTATATGCCAAATCCCACACTAAGCTGTTTACATGGATGACATCATTTGATCTTCACAATGACCCTATGAGTTAGGTACTTTTGTTCTTCCCATTATATATTTAAATAAACTGTACTCAGGAAACTTACCCAAAGCCATACAAATTAGAAGTGACCGAGTGGGAACTGGAACCCAGGTCAACCTGACTACAAAGCCCAGCATGTTCTTACACACTGTTCTGAGTGTTCTTGAATATTGGTTTCCAAAGAAAAATATTGTAAATTGAACTTTGATTTTCTATTGCATTTTATTTTTACTTAAAGAAAATGTATTTCTTAAGAAAAAGAGAAGAGGGGAAGAAAATGTATTTAGCAAATCCCTATTATGTTCAAGATAACAGTGTTAGGTGCTATAAACAAACTACCTAAGTCAGTCTTTATAGCAATAATGAAGTAGGTTTAAATATCTCTATCTTACCAATTTAAAATAGCAAATTAAATTAGCCAATTAACTTGTTAAAAGTCATAAAATTCATATATGTTAAGAGCAAATGGAAATCCTGTTTGATTCTTTTACTTCTCCCACCATAAACTATTACTATTTTTCTCAAAGTACAGCATGAGTCTGTTCCTAGGCTATACTTAATGACATATCCTAAATGTACAGACTGAGGTCTTGGCCTAAAAAATATATATATATATATATATATATATCGTTTAGCTTATTCATTCAACAATGAAGGGCCCAACAGTTCTGAACTGTAATTATCCACCTGTCTCCTTTTCTTCACTTCCCTGGATCTGGTTAAATGGGGAGTTGTTTTGCCAATCTTATTTTGACATAATGGAATGATACTTTTTGACACAGTGAAAAATTGAAACACACAGAAAAAGAACTTAATTCTGCCTGAGATAGGAAAACGTCACACAGACACGAAAATGACTTTTTAGCTTGGGTCTTGAAGGATAAGTAGAAGTTATCCATTAGAGGAATACGGAAAGGGTATCCCAGGAAGGGAAAATAAAATTTATAAAGACTGAGCTGTGAACGAATCTGTTTTAAATTTTTTGAAAACTTTTCCAATAACTGCATAAGACTATTCATTTCTGCTTTCATTTTATTATTCCACATTTTGTGTATGCCCATTAAAAATTTATTACTTTTTATTTTAGTCATTTCTGTATCTGCTTCCCATGCTTAACCAAGACCTTCTTAAGAATAACACATATAGCTCTTCATATCTCCAGTGCTTAGCACAAGCCTTAAACATAGTAAGCCCTCAATAAATGTTTATGAAAAGAACAAGTTGATGAAGGAATGAAAATTGGTAAGTGGTATCTTTAAGGAAGGGTCAGAATGTCAGTGTATCTTGATAGTAGAGTGTGTGTGAGAAAGACATGGGTGTTCCCAATTGAACATAAGGCTTTGAAGAGACTAAAGAGGTAGGTTGGGTCTAATTGTTAATTCCACAGGTAAAAGGTTACTTAGCCATTTTAATTCATCCTTTGGTCCTGAGGTTGCTGCACTGAGATGTTCCCAGACCAAGAGAAGATTGATGACAAGGTGTTTACTCCAGACTTGACACAAAGAGAAAGCCTACACCTAGAGCTGATGTCCTGAATTTGGACTTGTAGCCTACTAGGCTGTGAGAGAAAAAAATTTCCCTGTGTTAAAGCCATCCACCTGTGTATTTCTGTTATAGCAGCAGTAGATGACCAAGACAGGAGTAATATACACAAAATTCAAGATAATGATGTCTTCTAGGGCTGTGAAGGGGATAGGATTAGGTGGGGTTTACCAGGAACTTCCAAGGCAAAGCACTACTCTTTTCCTGAAACTGGATAGTGGGACACAGATATTAATTTGTATTATACTTTGTATATTTTACATATCATTCACAAATATCACTTTCCAATTGTTTAATATGTAATATAAGCAAATTTTTAAGTAAGACATCCAGAGGAACAATGATGTTTTGATGTTGTTTTTGTAGCATCTTACTGAAGCAAACATTAAAATAATATTTTTAAACAATGAAATGTGGAATAAAATGGTGGTAAATGATAGGCTAGATTTTTTCTCAACAATTTAACATCCCAATAATTACTGGCATTATCGTCCTTCTTATCTTAAGTGAACTAGCACAACATGTAATAATCTCATTCTCTTAGCTTGAATAATTATTTTCGTAAAGCCAAAGTAAGTATTCTTTACAAAAAAATTGCAAGTGACCAAAAACATGAATTTCTTAGCGCTTATTCAATTATTTCAATCAATATGCTTTAGGACACATCAGTAGTGTCCCAGGGAGAGCAGGAAGTAAAAAACACAGGCTTCTAGCCATGTGAACACTCCTTTGAGCGTCTCTCTCCACAATGCCAAATGACAAATAGTTGAGTGATATCTGCCCAAGCAATTACATTTTACCTCCTAAAACAAAAGATTGAAATATACATTGCTTCTTCCTGGAAAACACTTTTCAGTCATTCCTAATCAGAGACAAAAAAAAAAAAAAAAAATCAACCTTCAACACCTCTTTTGTGAGGACTCTCCCCTGCCCCAGCAAATATACTCCATACTTTCAGCTTTATTTCACACCTGAATTATAATATGCTCCAGTTAGGCATGTATCAGTTTATATTCTCCAGTGGACTTTTCCAATCAGGCAGTGTCATGAATTGAATTGTTTTCCCCATAATATCTGTCAATTTCACTAGGTCATGATTCCCTCATATGATTGTAGGATTGTCTACCATTTATCTTCTGATGTGGTTTCTCTATGTGTTGTAAATCTTCTCACTATGATGTAATATGATGGATTAGTGGCAGTTATACTGATGAGACTCGTAAGATTAGATAGTGCCTTAAATCAATCTCTTTTGAGATATAAAAGAGAGAAGCAAGCAGAGAGACATGTGGGACCTCATACAACCAAGAAAGCAGTGCTGGGAGCAGAGCGTGTCCTTTTTTCGTGAGCTTCCTGCGCTGAGATGCTCCCAGGCCAAGGGAACACTGATGCATCATAAGGATCTTCCTCCAGAGCTAACAGAGAGAGAAAGCCCTCCCCCAGAGCCGGTACCCTGAGTTAGGACTTCTAGCCTACTGGACTGTGAACGAATAAACTTCTTTGTTAAAGCCATCCACTTGTGGTATTTCTGTTATGGCAGCGCTAGCTGACTAAGACAGGCAGGAACATGTCTTCTTTATCTGTGCATTTCTCACACCTAAGCCAGACCAAGAACCAAACCCATTGTCATTGCATCAATTCTGATTCATAGCGACCCTATAGGATAGAGTAGAACTGCCCCATTGGTTTTCCAAGGAGTAGTTAGTAGATTCAGAACCCCCACCTTTATGGTGAGCACCCTGAGCTCTTAGCCATTGCACTACCAGGGCCCCTTCTCCACACCTAGCACAGACTTATTGATCGAATGACATCTGAATGAACAAAAATGAAAATAATTTGACTCCCATCTTTTAGTTTCACAAATTGTTCTATTTTGACCACCTGAGCAGCTTGTTGCTGTTGTTACTTGCTGTCTAGTCAATTCCAACTTGTGGAGACCCCATGTGTGCAAAGTAGAGCTGCTTCATAGGTTTTCAAGACTGTGACCTTTCTGACGCAGATCTCCAGATCTTTCTTCCAAGGTGACTCTGGATGTGTTTGAACTGACAACCTTTTAGCTAGTAATTTAGCACTCAACCATTTGCTCCACTCAGGTGCTCCCACCTGAATAGCTACAACCAAGAAATTGAGTAATGAGAAGAGTTCTTGAGAGTGAACTCAAAGAAGCTTGGGAAATTTTTGAGATATGACAAATTTGATAATTTAAGACATATTTTCAGTTTCTTTTTATGCACACAAGACAAAAAAAAAAAAAAAAAAAACTTACCTCTGGCTGTCCCCTGCTCTTCCATCACCCTCTTCCTAGAGTCCTTCCCTCCCTACATTACTGTGGGAACAATTTTCAGAGCAATTATAATCCCCAAATGTGACAGGATTTTCAATGAATTCAGTTATGAGAACAGTAGTTCACTATATTGAAATAACACACTTTCCATTCTTAAAGTATTTCAAGAAAATAATTAAGGAATGTAGGAAGAGAGGCCAAATACAAACTCTTTGTAAATTGAGAAGCCAAAGACACACAAAACAATGGGAGGTTGGAGCCAGCATCCCCCTGTGGCTGCAATGAACGATACGAAGGCAAGTCCAGATTTTCTAACATTGAATCACAGTACAGCCACCCCTACATGGATTCCTCCTCTCTACCTCTCCACATTCTTTTTTTTTTTTTTTACTGGTTTAAATCTGACGACCTTTCAGTTATTTATTCAGGTATTTGGTGAGATGAGTTATTAAGTAATAAGTCATATATTTGGAATTTCCACCCAAATCCTGTCAGGTAAATTAATTTATTTCGTGATGAGAAAATCGGCTAGGGAAGGGAAAGAAATGTGTGAACTCTGTTTCCTGTGAATTCCATCAGGACCTGACAGAGCCCTGCATAATCGTCTCATCAGGAAACTAGAAAAATGTGAGAAGGCAAGAGTCATTATACAGCAACTTTCTAAAAACTCAAGCATGACAGGATAATCATTAATGATATAGTGTCAAGTTGGAGTACCCTCTCCACATTCTTGTTCACATACTGCCTTTTCACAGCCAGGGCCTGTTTCAATGTCTAAGTCCAACAGATAAAGTTTTTAGGTGATGTAGGATTTTGGTAGTTCTGCTTCACCCGCAAGAGACCTGCCTCAATTCCCAGCCCAAAGTGCTTCTCCTTACTCAACATCTTTATGGTTCAGAAGTCACAGGATGATACTTGAAGCCAAAGGGATACACCCATCCCATTTTTTTAATAACCTCTAGACCATCAAATGAGGGTTTATCCAATGCAGGCATTTGAGGAGATCAGCACTGCAGACAAGCTGAAAAATTTTCAGAGTGAATAAGAAAAGAAGGAGAAGAGGTAGACGACTGAAAAAAATAAAGATTAAGAAATATGAAATCTGAGTTTTTCTCTCTACTGGGAAGAGCTCCCTCCCTCCATGAACAGCAGTATTATGTCCTCGAGACAGCCCAGGTCCAGAGTCAGAAAACCAGCTTTCAATTCCTCATTCTGCCATCCCTCCATATGTGTCCTTGGACAAGTCATTTGAACAATTTGAGTATTAGTCCCATTGTAAAATGGGAATAATAAAACTTGTGTTCTCAAATTCAAAAATTTTTCTGAGAACCACATAAAAATGTTTTATAAAATGTGAATTGAGATTGAAATGTTAGCTATTGATCTCTCTCTACAGCTGTTCAGGAAGGAAGGCCAACTGATGTAATGTCTCCCTTAGAGATGATTTCACCTCCTTGTTTTGCAGGCTGTAGATGAAGGGGTTCAGCATGGGGGTGACCAGGTTGTTCAGGACTTGAACAGTTGCATTAAACCCGGGGCTGGAGGTGGGTTGCAGGTACATGAAGACCACCGGCATGTAGAAAAGAAGGATGGCAGTGAGGTGGGCACTACAGGTGGAGGAGGCATAGCGTCGGCCCTCTGCAGAGCGGATCTGCAAGATGGAGTAGACGATGCGGCTGTAGGAGGTGAGAATGAGAAGGGAGCAGCTGAGGGGCATGAGGTCCACACTGATGAACCCCACCATCTTCAAGGTTGAGGTATCTCCACAGGCCAGCTTCAGCATCACTGGGATATCACAAAAGTAATAGTCCACCTCATTGGGACCACAGTAAGGCAACTGGAAGGTGAGAGTGGTTAGAAAGGTGGCCTTGAATACAGCCGAAAAAGGAGGTCCCCATGGCAAGGATGGCACACACTCTGTGACTCATGGTAACTGTGTAGTGCAGAGGGTAACATATGGCCACAAAGCAGTCATAGGTCATCACGGTGTGCAGGAATCACTCAGTGCAGCCCAGGAAGTGGTAAGAGAAGAGCTGGGACACACAGCCTGCATAGGAGATAGCTCGGCTATTCCCTCAGAGGTGAAACAGCATCTTGGGGGAGCTCACTGAAGGGAAAAATATGTCAAAAACAGACAGTTCGCACAGAAAGAAGTACATGGGAGCGTGAAGCCGAGTGGAAGAGACAATTGCGAGTAGGATGAGCAGGTTCCCCTTCAGGGTGAAGAGGTAGAAGGACAAAAACAGGGCAAAGAGCATGGTCTCCAGACCCTCTGTGTGTGGGATGCGCAGCAGGATAAATTCAGTCACCACTGAGCAATTCCTCATTGCTGTGAGAAAGTCCACATAAAGGATCCTAGACACCAAAGTGCGGACACCAGTATTAAATTGTCGAGCTTCTTGCTGATGACTACATCGGCTATGTTTTTAACAAGCAACAACTAGGCTTCTTATGTAGGGTGAGATCTATATAAAAACACAAGGTAATAAAAACTGTCAGACTGATTCAGAGTTATAACCTATTCAGATTCTGAAAGGAATATTTTGTAGAGGTGAATGGTTGTCCCCTATGACAACATCAGAAGTTTAGAGACATATTCAAAACATTCTCATGTGAGGTTAGAAACTTTTTTAGTTGTTTATTCTTGAATTTATTCTCTTTGAAGCTTGTATTTTGAACTTTCATCATCTCTTTGAGTAACAAACTCCCACTATTCATTACCTTCTGCAAAATATCAGAAAAAAAATTGTATTAGAAATCAGAACACTTGATTTGGTTCCTAGCTTTGCCATTTCTTAGTTACATGATTAGAACAATTTATACACCATCTCTTGTAGGCATAGCTTCATCATCTACAATGTGGAAATCCTAACTATTATAACAACATCCATAGCAAAAACAAAAAAATCCTCCTAAAATTATGGTAAAGTTTATGAAATGTCTGTAAATGTGGCAAAACTATAAATCATTATGAAAAGAATGTCCTTAGTGGAGGTACCTTAAACTTAGTTCTCTGAGCGACTTCTTTTAATGTTGGTGTTCTATAATTCTTTGCAAGTGTTTTATTAAATAACATTTTAAATAGACTTAGATCACACCATCTTCATATTATTATATTCCTCTGGAGTGGGGAGTTCTAATATCCCCAACTCTATCAGGAGATGCTGCTATGGTTCCTCTGGTTCTTCTAATATTTTCTAAATGGACTTGAGGTGACTGAAATATTAAGGAAAAGAAACAGTAGCAGCAAGGAAAGCATCAAACTCATATCACTGCGTTTAAATAAGAAATACAGTGACCCACATAGAAGAAAGGTAAAGAACAGGACTAATAAGGTAGTTTTCAAAAGTCAAGAACCAAGTATGACACCTGGAAGACCCAGGATCTCATCCTTTAATTACTCAGGTGATAGTAATAATAAAAGACATACATACATACATACATAATACATACTTGACACTCATACTATTTAATGATTATTTACTGTATTCCAAGGACTGGGCTCAGTACTTTTGAAACATGATTTTTTAAAAATAAATCTGTAAGGAGATATTACTATTCCTGTTTTACAAATCAGGGCATTGAAACTTAGAAAAATTCACTAAAATGCCCAAGGTGACAAAGCTAGTATGTGACAGAGCCAAGACCCAGATCTGTTTCATTCCGTTGTTCATGCCTCTAATCATCAGGAAAAAATGACTTTTGTTTGCCTCTGCTTTGTAAGACACTGTGTTCAACTGCAAGGTAATGACCAAAAACAGACACTGCCCTAGACTAAGGAGGGAAACACTGGTGGTGTAGTGGTTAAGTGCTACGGCTGCTAACCAAAAGGTCAGCAGTTCAAATCCACCAGGCACTCCTTGGGAAGTCTATGGGGCAGTTCTACTCTGGCCAATAGGGTCACTATGAGTCGGAATCGACTCGACGGCAGTGGGTGGGTTTTATACTAAGGTAGGAAAAGTTTTCATGTATTACTTCTTGGTCATCTCCTGTCTTGACTTTAGAAACACATCTGGTTAATATATTATTTAGTTTTCAAAATCAAACAACAGACTTTTCCTACCTCTTTGATACTAGCTGTAAGTATCCAACAAAGCAACAACCGTTCTGTTGCCGTAGAGTTGATTCTGCCTCACAGCGACCCAATAGGACAGAGTAGAACTGACCATAGGGTTTTCAGAGAGCAGGTGATGGATTTGAACTGTCAACCTTTTGGTTAGCGGCCATAGCTCTTAATCACTGTGCCACCAGGGCTCTAAGCTATAGTACAGGTGCTTTTAAATTGTAGAGTTACGTTCAACAGATACCAATCATAGGTTGTCCCAAGTCCCACTGAAAACCATCTCTAAGGAGAATGACCAAGCTAAAATGAGTCACCCACATAGAGCCCTAGAATTAGGCAAAAATGAAGACAGCAAAGAGAGAAACAGTGACCTTCTGGGGAGGGATGTGGGGGATAGGTGGGAGAATGTTGCTATTAATCTGCTCCTTATTACTAATTCTAGCCACACCTGAATAGTTTCTCCGAGCAACTCAAATTTTTGTGGCCTCTGGATCCTCTTCCCTTGGTCAGCATGGATCTCAACAGTCTCTTACCGTTGCCTGTGATCAGGCCCCATGATTTTCTATTATTCTACAGTTGTGTTTGATATTAAGTCCATTCCAGAATGAAGAAGTCTCCAAGGACCAAGAAGGTCCCCACACTTAGACCCATTAGCTTGCGAGGTACAGAGCTAACAGTGAGAAAGGAGCAGAAGTTGGAACACTTACACAGTTCACCTGAGAACATACTTGTATTTTCCTAAGGGATATAACAGGACCTCGCTTTTAGTGTTTTCAAGCAGAGCACAGAGTGCTCCAGCCAAAAGAGCTTCACTTGACCTGCTTATAAAGAATCTAGTCTCTTAGGATTTGTACACTTGAGACCTGTACACATACACTCTCCCTGGATTGCATCCTCAGAACTTTCTTCAAATCCCCTTAAGTCCTATTGGGGCTCACTGCCAGCTCAGAGGGAGCAATTAGTTAAACTCAACCTCATTCATCATCTAACCATGAAACAACAGTAATGAGATCATTGGAAAGGAGTGCTATGAAGTGTGAAATGCCTTTGTTTCTCCAAGACTGCTCCAAATCTGACTCTACTATTAACTGCATTACTGTCTCTTTGGTTGCCTTTCACACCTTCAAGTCTTAGTTCACGGTATCATTTGTCTCATCACTTTTTAAATTACTTATACATCGTTGTGCCTGTATTGTTGTTGTTGTTGTTAGGTGCCATCAAGTTGGTTCTGACTCATAGCTACCCTATGTACAACAGAACAAAACACTGCCCAGTCCTGCACCATCCTCACAATCATTGCTATACTTAAGCCCATTGTTGCAGCCACCATGTCAATTCATCTCATTGAGGGTCTTCCTCTTTTTTGCTGACCCTGTACTTTACCAAGCATGGTGTCTTTCTCCAGGGACTGATCCCTCCTGAAAACATGTCCAAAGTATGTGAGACATAGTCTTGTCATCCTGGCTTCTAAGGAACATTCTGGTTGTACTTTTTCCAAGACAGATTTGTTCATTCTTTTGGCAGTCCATGGTATATTCAGTATTCTTCACCAACACCACAATTCAAAGGTGTCAATTCTTCTTCGGTTTTCCTTATTCATTGTCCAGGTTTCACATACATATGAGGCGATTGAAAACACCATGGCTTGGGTCAGGCACACCTTAGTCTTCATGGTGACATCTTTGCTTTTGCAGAAGATTTGCCCAATGCAATGCGTCTTTTGATTTCTTGACTGCTGCTTCCATGGGTGTTAATTATGGGTCCAAGTAAAATGAAATCCTTGACAACTTCAATCTTTTCTCTGTTTGTCATGATGTTGCTCATAGGTCCAATTCTGAGGATTTTTGTTTTCTTTATGTTGAGGAGTAATCCATACTGAAGGCTATAGTCTTTGGTCTTCATCAATAAGTGTTTCAAGTCCTCTTCACTTTCAGCAAGCAAGGTATGTCATGTGCATAATGTTGTTATTGCACCTTTCTCCAATCTTGATGCCCCGTTGTTCATCATATAGTCCAGCTTGCTCAGCATACAGATTGAATAGGTAGAGTGAAAGTATGCAACCCTGACACACACTTTTACTCCATTTAAACCATGTAGTATCCCCTTGTTCTGTCTGAAATACTACCTCTTGATCTATGGACAAGTTCATCCTGAGCACAATTAAGTGTTCTGGAATTCCCATTCTTAGCAATGTTATCCGTAATCTGCTTATATTCCACACAGTCAATAAAATACAGGTAAACATCTTTCTTGTATTTTCTGCTTTCAGTCAGGATCCATCTGACATCAGCAATGATATCCCTGGTTCCATGCATGACTATATAGTTATCTCTAATAAACACTAATATTCAAGGCAGAAACCTAATTATGTAGTAATTATTTGTTACATATCTACTATTATTATGTGCCCTTCAAGTCAGTACTTCTAAAGTAACTACTGTAATATCAAAAATGTTACTAAAGCACTTTAAAAGAGGAGAGACACATGCCATGGGGGGGGGAGCCCAGATGCTACTCAGACAGGGTCTCACAGGATGGAAATAGTCTTTTGGGAGGTTTTAGTGATTAGACCAGTTTTAATAATAGCTAATATTTACTGTGTATTTGACATATCCTGGAATTGTGCTGAGGTCTCTACATGTCTCATCTCTTCCAATTCTCACCAGAAATCTATGAGGCAGGCATTATTTTTTCCCCCACTTTTTGCAGAAAATTGAAGCTCAGAGAGTCTAAGCAACTTAACCACAGCAATATGGTAGTAACTGGTAGAACTGTTCTCAGGTCCAAGATGGTATAACCACTCATTTTGAGTCGCAAAGAAAAATAAATTCATTACTAATTCTGACTTTCAAATACTCATTCATAATTAATATCATCTTACATGTGTGGATGCTTTAGTTTTCCAATGAACTTTTATGTTAGCTTAATTAATTCTCCCAATAATTAATTGCATTTCACAAAGAAGGGCATTGGAATGTAGACCAGTTATGACTTTCCTACAGTTAGACCGTAGAAGAGTCAGGCATTCACAGGTTGATCTCCCTTTCCACTACATTAGCACTGCTTCCCAAGAAGACTCTATACCGGAAGCAGCTGTCCCTGAATGAGAGAAGAATTATAAATAGAGTCCATTGTAGAGATTTGTAGAAGTCTTCTTTACATTCTTACAGTGATTACTACCTTTATCTTGTATTCTATGACCAGATTATGGCCTCACTTTATAACCTGGGAGAGAGCTAGAAAGAAATAAAGAGAGATAAGCCTATTCAGCTCATGTTTTGTTTCACAGTGAATGAGTCCCAGAGCTGCAAAGGAAATTCTTGTAGATACCTCTAAAGAGAGCGCTCATGAAATGGTATAATTAGAAGGGAAATTTGCCTAATATTTGCATCATCTTTGTTTCAATTAGAGAAAAAAAGAAACTTATCTCCTTTATCTTCTTTTTCTCTACTCCAGGTATTCAAGTCACTAGCATATTCCAGCAGCAACTAGCTTCTCAACTAATCTTTCAGTAAAACGTTCTGATTATAAATAGCAAGACATTCTTGATCCAGTGACAGGTGCTTTATTATTTGTTGTTTGGGCTGTATAATGGGGAAAACCAGCAAATATAAGTTCTTTCCTTTCTCTACAATAACTCAGTGGGGGAGAAAATTGGACTGTGAGTGAAAAATGAGAGAGAATGTGATGGCTATTTAATGGGTGCCAAATATCTTAATATGCTATTTTCTCCCCTCCCCACCCTACACACACTGGTGGGAAAGAGTTCCCAGGATGTACAGATGGTTTACACTCTCAGCTGCTAACTGAAAGTTTACAGGTTCAAGTCCACCCAGAGGCACCACGGAAGAAAGGCTTGGCAATCTGCTTTGGAAAATTCAGCCATTGACAACCCTATGGAGCACAGTTCTACTCTGACACACATGTGACCAGCATGAGTCAGAATCAACCAGATAACTGCCATTTTAATTAATTAATTAATCTCTGGTGGGAAATTGTTCGATTGCCAAGCTCCCTGGAAATTTAATGGTGTGATTCACATGATGGAAGAATGAAAGTAATAAATGTAGAAATAAAACATAAAACCAATATTGATTTTTCTTGGAAAGAGATGAGATTGAGCATCAGGGACTTGAAACCCAAGAAAATGTCCTGAGTGACTTGACATCCTCAATCATCACTAATTCCTAAGTGGTCCTTCATGCTTCCAATTTCTTCCCACTCCCACTATCACAGCCTGTAACCTGCTGGATTATGGAACAGGTAACCATGTAACCAATCAGGCTAGAAACTGGGAAGAATCAGGTGGAATGGACCACATACTAGAGGGGAGATCACCAATCTAGTAGGGTCAGAGATACAGCCAGCCCATCAAGCAAGCTAAAGTATTCAATTTGTATATCACAAGCAGGTCAAAGTCCAGGAAGAGTATAACATTTAGTAAACAATAGATGCTCTAGGAGATGCAGTAGATAGTTTCCCTACAAAAAGAAAGACCCATACCAAAAAAAATAAAAGATCAGAAAATAGAGAACAAAGATGAGTCCTCTCAAGGTGGATCCAGGGAGAAGAGGCAGGAATCATGAAGGAGAATTGAAAAGAGTAAGCAGAACCTCAGTCCAGGGGGATCAAGATCATAACCAGGTGGCGCAAAGAGGGAGTTAGGCCCAGGCAACAAAGGTAAGACCCTATTATCAGAAATGTGGACAAGGAGAAAACAACATAGCAGCAAGACTGACTTGAAACTGGGACCCAGATAAAGCTGCATTGAGACCCAGTTAAAGTTGATTAAATGTTTCCTCCCAAAAGGCAGAATTGTTCCTCAAAGCAGAGGCAGGGCTGGATCTACAAAGACTGCTCCAAGAGCTCCAGCACTGGAACAAAAAGGGCAATAGAGTTAAGGAATTTTCCAGAGCCAGTACCAAAGTTATGGTAGAGCTCCAGCAGGAGTCTGTCCTGCTCTACTTTACTCTGCTGGACTGGGTAGTAAATTATCACCTGTAAAAATGATGTGGGGGCAGTGGCATTTTTTTTTAATTCATTTTATCTGATTTTCCTCAAATAAGTTGGTATCAAGTGCTTTATCTTCAGTCTCACTAATTCTGACTTCCATTGCCTCAGTTCTGCTCATATGACTTTCTATGGAGTTGTCTAATTCTGAAATTTTATTGTTAATCTTCTGGATTTCTGTTCACTATCTATTGATTCCTGAAGCCTGTTAAATTAGTCATTATGCCCTTCTATAATCTTCTTAAGTTCCTCTGTTGCTTTTTCTGTATGTTCTGTGGCTTGTTCTGACTTTTGCCTGATATCCTTCCTCATCCCTTGAAGAGTTCTGTATATTAATCTTCTGTATTGTATCTCTGGTAATTCCAGAAAGGTGTCTTTCTCCAGAAGATTTCCTGATTCTTTGTTTTGGGAGCTTCCTGAAGCCATCATGGTCTGCCTCTGCATGTGGTTTGATATTGACTGTTGTCTCTGAGCTATCGATGAGTTATTATATTTACTTACTTTATGTTTGCTTACTGTTTCCATCACTTTGTTTTGTTTTGTTTTGATATGCCCAGATAGGCTGCTTATGTAAATTGGTTTGATTATTGGTGCTCTAAAGTCCTATCGGAAACCCTGGTGATGTAGTGGTTAAGTGCTACGGCTGCTAACCAAAGGGTCATCATTTTGAATCTGCCAGGTGCTCCTTGGAAACTCTATGGGGCAGATCTACTCTGTCCTTTCGGGTCGCTACAAGTCTTAATCAACTAAATGGCACTGGGTTTCATTTTTTTTTTTTTTTTTTGGTTTTCAAAGTCCTATCACTAGGTGGTTAGATCTGTTGCTAGGAATGTAAGGCCAGGAGTCCTTTTACTTTTCTTTTATGGATTCAGCTCAGGTGCCCAGATAGCCGGTCACCAAGTATATGGTGCAGGCTCTCACCTACAGTCCTAGACAGGCAAGAGCAATTGGCATAGGCACAGGTATCTGGTTGTGGTAGGGTGTCATGCGACCTCCCCTGCCCTCCACTTAAATAATTAAATTAACAAAACTTGCTCTTCAACTAAAGGGTTGCAGTATTTTTTTTTTTTTTTTGTAAACCACTACTATCTAATTAATAAGTATTTCTGAAAAGAACTAATAATTGTTCACATTTTTGAATCATGCTTTCACTTCTGTTTGTCCACTTCATTTTTTTTTTTTACTGCTGTCAGAATTTTACTTTGTGAAATATTGAAATTAACATTTTGTACCCTTACTGAAAAGTTTTTCAGTATGTTTTCATTTATTATTGACTTCAAGATTACTCATGTTGAGTTTGACATTCAGAGCTTTCTGGCTTTGGTTGTAATCTATATTGGCCATTTAATTTCTCTATTTCCCTTTCCAACTGAGATGCTTCAACAAACAAACGAAGTGTTGGAGGTGCTCACTTGTCTATGTCAAAAAATTTGGAAGACAGCTTCCTGGCCAACTGACTGGGAAGAGAGCTATATTTGCCTATTCCAAAGAAAGGTGATCAACCAGAATATAGAAATTGTCCAACAATATCATAAACAGCACACACAAGTAAAATTTTGCTGAAGATCGTTCAAAAGCAGTTCTTGAACTCCAACAACAGGGAATTGCTAGAAGTTCAAGCCAGGTTCAGAAGAGGACATCTGACATTGCTGATGTCAGACGGATCTTGGCTGAAAACAGAGAATACCAGTTTACTTGTGTTTTATTAACTATGCAAAATCATTTGACTGTGTGGATCATAACAAATTATGGATAATGCTACAAAAAATGAGGATTCCAGAATGCTTAATTGTGCTCATGCAGAACCTGTACATAGACAAAGAATCAGTCTATTGAACAGAACAAGGGGGATCCTACGTGGTTTAAAGTCAGGAAAGGTGTGCATTGGGGTCCTTTTTACCATACTTATTCAACCTATATGCTGACCAAATAATCCAAGAAGTTGGACTATATGAAGATGACACAATCTTGCTTGCTGAAAGTGAAAAGGACTTGAAACACTTATTGATGAGGATCAAAGACAACAGCCTTCAGTATGGATTGAACCAAAACATAAAGAAAACAAAAATCTTCACGACTGGATCAACAAGCAATATCACGATAAAAGGAGAAAATATTGGAGTTATCAACAATTTCATTTCACGTGGATAAACAATCAACATCCATGGAAGCAGTAGTCAAGAAACCAAATACCGTATTGCAATGTACAAATCTGGTGGAAGAGATCTCTTTAAAGTGTTAAAAAACAAAAACGTCACTTTGAGGACTAAGATGTGCCTGATCCAAGCAATGGTATTTTCAATCTCCTCACATGCATGCGAAAGCTGGGCAGTGAATAAGGAAGACTTAAGAAGAATTGATACCTTTGAATTAGAATGTTGGCAAAGAATATTGAATATACCATGGACTGCCAGAAGAATGAACAAATCTGTTTTGAAGAAATACAGCCACTATGCTCCTTAGAAGTGAGATATTGAGACTTCCTCACATGTACTGTGGACATGTTATCAGGAAGGACAAGTCCCTGGAGGACATCATACTGGTAAAGCAGAGGGCCAGTGAAAAAGAAGAAGACCCTCAATGAGCTGGACTGATACAGTGGCTACAACAATGGGCTCAAGTGTAACAATGATTATGAGGATGGCAAAGGACCAAGCAGTGTTTTGTTTTGTTGTACACAGGGTCACTATGAGTTGGAAATGACTTGAAGGCACCTACAATAACAAAAATATATTCAGAGGACAGCAGCACAGTCATATAGGGAGCTAGTGATACTTGGTGTGTACAGAATCCTTAGGGAGTCCTTAGACCTCCTACGGTTACAATCGGTCTGAGTAGCACTCGAGGATAATCATGAATCTTGGACTCAAACTTCTCAGGTGTGTTTCCAGGCTTAGCTGCTTTTTTTTTGAGATTCAAGGCAGTTATGCAAACTCTCTAAGATTCAATTCCTTCATCTTTGAAAGGGAATACTATTAGTTTTTGCCCTGGAGGAATATTGTAAATATTAAATAAAATGATGCACTTAAGGTGTTTGATACAGAGTTTGACATTTTGTAAAATTTCGATAATGTATATTACTGTCATCATCATCATTGTTCTTTTTTGTTTGCATATTTTTAAAAAATGAAACTACAGTTCCTGTAATTCTGAACAGGGTTTGATTTTATTCTCTGTGTTTCCCTCTATAAGGCCGGTATAATGTAGGTTTGAAGGAAGAGATGACTGAAGGGGAATTTTGGACATGATTTTTTTTTTATTATATAGGGGAAAGAAGAGCCTAATGAATCCACAAATTTCAAGAATTAACTAAACAAATTACATATATCAGCAAACCAAAGGCCTGTTTCTGCTAGAACACAACAGCATTGATTCAATTCATGAGCATTCTCTACTTCCTAGAATTGTCTTCAGGGCAAATTTGACATCCTTTTTCCTCAGACTGTAGATCATGGGCCTCAGCATGGGCACAACAATAGTATAAAACACTTTGCCTAGGTCCATAGAGCTGACAGTTGATGGCGGCAGGTACATGAATGCTGCAGAACCATAAAAGATTGTAACAGCTGAGATGTGAGAGCTACAAATGCTAAATGCTTTGGACCTACCCTCAGTGGAGCAGATATGGAGAATGCTGCTAATGATGAAGATGTAGGAGGCAAGGAGGGTTAAGGCAGGAGTCAATATGTTAAATGCACTCAGACCCAGAACGAATAATTCATTGATATAGATGCTGGGGCAAGATAAATCCAGGAGTGGTAAGAGATCTCAGAAATAGTGGCTAACCACACTAGTCTCACAGAAAATGAGTTTCAACATAAAAACTGTATGAACTGTAGACCCAATGATGCCCAAAATATACACTCCCACTGTGAGCCAGAAGCAGATGTGATAAGACAAGATAACATCATAAAGCTTGGGTTTACAAATGGCAACATAGCAGTCATATGCCATTGCAGCCAGCATGTGACACTCCACAATAGCAAAAACAAGAAAGAAATAAAGCTGAGTAAGGCAAAAAAAAAAAAAAAAAAGAACTTTTTTTTTTTTTAATGCATTCAGGATAGGAGATGGCATTCTTCTTTGTCACAAAGTTTACCAGCATTTGGGGGTAATGACAGTGGACTGGCATAGATCAATGTAAGACAAGCTGCTGAGGAAAAGTACATGGGGGTGTGCAGGTGAGATGTGAACCCAATCAGTGTGACCATGCCCAGGTTCCCCACCAAGCCAGATTCCTAGGAAGAGGAGGAAGAGGGGCAGCTGGAGTTCAGGATGTTCTGTTAGCCCAGAGAGGATGAACTCAGTTACTAATGAACGATTTCTATGGTCCATTAGCCTCTCAGCAGTTCTAAAACAGAGAAAATAATTTCACAGTTTGTGTGTGTGAGTGTATGCACGTGTGTGTGTGTATGGGTGGATGGGAGAAAGTGATTCTGTGGAGATCCTTATTTATTCCCTCATCAGAAGAGATTAATATTCCAGAGATCCCTTGAGCCTCTTCTGTGACTTTGGAAAATCCAATATTTATGTTTGACCAAAGACGGAATTATAGATTTCAACGATCTTATAAAGAAAAATATTGTAAATTTTTAAGAGAAAACACAAATTCATGAATTTTTTTGGTCAGTCAGAAGGAATGTTAACTAGTGGTTTTTTCTAAAGACTATTTTCTTTTGCTCCTATATTCAATATGTATACATTAATGTCATACTATTAAAAGGCATAATAATTATATTTTCATTTGATTCCGAAAAAGGAAATGTAGTGAAAGCTTTTTATAACTAATAAACAAAGTGTTCAGAAATCTGTGAGAACTGCTAATACTAGTGTGAGTTATTTTTCTTTCTAGAATCCTGACTCAAGAAGTTGAAGAATTAGACTGCTACCAAGACCTTTTCATCTTGAGACTTTGTGTCTCTTTGTCCCAGCTTCCTTCATGCAGACTACAAGGCAGGGCCATAACTGCCTGGCTGATCCCATGCTTATATCTCAACAGCTTCACCAAGGGTGAGGGATTGTCTTTTACTGTTTCTAATTGAATAATCACAGTGGAGTAATATAATGACCTAAATTTGGGTCTCGTATTGCACAGCTGTGCATGGCTGAAGTGATAGTGGTCAGAAGGCTATGCATATTACTAAAAAATATGATGGGTTTTGGAAGACAAACATAACATGTCCTCTATGCTGGCCAGATTTTGTAATCACAAATTCTGAGCTTGTTTGTTACAGAAGTTAAAGATTGCAGAGGCGTGGATTGGTAGAGCACATGCAACATGCAATGGATTTCAGTCTAAGTACAATGCTGGTCCCCAGTGTGATGTAGATTTTTACAAAGACTCACATATCATTAGTCTACATTTACAAAGACCACACAGAGATTCTAAAAAACAGAAATTCATAATCCTACTGAATACTCAAGTAAAAGTTGGATTAATGTGTTCAGCTCGGATACAATATGTCAAATACGGAGAAGCTAGATAATTTCAGGAAATATATTTAGAAACCTTGTGTTTTGAGGAATAGCTGAGAAAACTGAGGATATATAACTAGCAAACAAAACACATGTTGCATGTGATTGCTATCCTCAAATGTTTAAAATGGTGCTATGTTTAAGAGGTGTTAGAATCCTTTTAAAGAAACTATGGTGGTACAGTGGTTAAGGGCTCGGCTATTAACTGAAAGATTGGTGGTTCAAACCCAACAGCCACACCATGGGAGAAAGATGTGGCAGTCAGCTCTGTACAGATTACAGCCTTGGAAACCCTACGGGGCAGTTCTACTCTGTCTCATAGTGTTGCAAGGAGTCGGAATGGACTCGATGACAAGGGACTTTTTGGTTTTTGGATTCTCTATATGTCTTCAAGAGACTGAAGTAAAACTAACTGTGGAAACCATGAAGAGATATATTTTGTTTCACAAGAATTAAGGACATTCTAGCAGCCAGAGCAATCCAGAAATGAAATCAGCCGCCTTAGCGTGCAAGCACATACTCAGAATTAGAACCGTTCAAGCATAGCCTGAGCAACCACTTAGCATTTATATTGTTCAGGGAAGAAGCACTGGATGGAACATTGAATATATCATCTTCAATACCTCTTTCAATCCCACCATTTCATGATTTCATAAATTTAATTGGACTCTTTTCAGACACACAGTGGTTAAGCACTCAGCTGCTAACCAAAAGATCAGCAGTTCAAATCCACCATCTGCTCCTTAGAAACCCTGTGTAGTAGTTCTACTCTGTCTTATAGGGTCGCTATGAGTCAGAATCCACTTAAAGGTAATGAGTAATTTTAAAAATAATAATAATAATTTAGAGAGTCCTAAATTCAAATCTCAGGCCAACACATACTTGCTGTGTGATCTTGGGCAAACTGCTTTCACTCTCCAAGCTTCTGAAAAAAAAAAAAAAGAGAGAGAGAGACATGTTAATATCTATCTCTTGGTGGTTGTGTGGAAACGAAATAAAACGACACCTGGAACGTGCTTAGTACAGTTATTGGCTATTGCAAGACTCATAAATGTTAGTGTTGTTTTAATCACAATCTATTGAGTTTCTCTCTAAAATATCTTTCTTTTGTCCAACATTTCCATTCCCATAATGATGGCCATAATTTATTTTCTTAGCAAATCTTTCCTGTTGGGTCTTCTTTTTTTGTTTAATGATGGCCATAACTTATTTTCTTAGCAATTCTTTCCTGTTTGGTCTTTTTATGTTAATATAATAATACAGAGATTCACAATTATTTTACTGAATATGAAACTCTTAAGTGTCTTCAATATTCTCTAAGGTCTATAAACAAAATTCAGACCAATATTCATGTCATTCAAAGATTTGTATTATCTAACAACAAATTACTTTTATTATAATCTCTTAATTCCCAACAAGTATCACATACTTCAGCTATTTCACAAAAGTATGTTTGATAGGCTCTTGGTTCCACTCATATTTCCTCAACTTCTTGTTTCAACTCCTCTCTGTATGAAACCCAATATAATATTAAGCTCATAGTAGAAAAACCAAGTCAATAAGATTGTCTTGGTTATGTGGTGCTGTTATAACAGAAATACTACAAGTGGATGGTTTTAACAAAGACAAATTTATTTTCTCACAGTCTAGTAGGTTATAAGTTCAAATTCAGGATGTCAGCTCCAGGGGAAGACTTTCTCTCTCTGTTGGCTCTGGAGGAAAGTCTTTGGCCTGAATCTTTCCCTAGTCGAGGAGCTTCTCAGGTGCAGGAACCTGTGTGTCCAAAGGATGCTCTCTGCTCCTGGTGCTGCTTTCTTGGTAGTATGAGGTCCCCAACTCTCTGCTTGATTCCCTTTCTTTTTAACTTGAGAGATAAAAGGTGGTGCAGGCCACACCCCAGGAAAACTCCCTTTACCTTGGATCAGGGAGGTGACCTGAGTAAGGGTGGTGTTATAATCCCACCCTAATTCTCTCAACATTACAATCACAAAATGGAGGACAGCCACATAATACTGGGAATCATGGCCTAACCAAGTTGATACACACATTTTTGAGGGGACATAATTCAATCCATGACAAAGATCATTTTCTATACATCCATGAATTTGTTCATATTTACAGTTAGCATTTAATCCTTTAATTCTGTATTGCTTATCACAATTTATTTACTGGTTTTTCTTTTTACCTAGAGTCTAAACTAAAAAAAAAAAAGTTTTTTTTTTTTTTTAAACTCAACAAAGTACCTAGCACAGTGCCTTGCATATAGTGAGTCTCAATAAAAATGTGTTAAATGAAATTGTTGAAAGAATGTTAGAGACAAATTAACATAGACTAAATGTAAGTGAAAAAAGATATGTCTATGCCTGAATTGAAATGAGTAAACAAAGAAGTGTTTGTCATAATTTTATAACTTAGAGGACAGAGAGATGTTAAGGAACCCTGTGTGTGTGTGCGTTGTGCATATTAGAGTAAGAATGTTATGAATTGAATTATGTCCCCCAGATATGTGTCATTAATCCTAACCTCTATGATTGTGGTTATAATCCTAGTTAGAAATGGGTTGTCTTGTTATGCTAATGAGACAGGATTAGTGTAGGGTGTATGTTGGGCCAATCTTTTCTGAGATATAAAAGAGATTAAACAAACAAGAGAAGCAGAGATGACAGAAGAGAGTTGCCAACCCACATGAAGTTTGCCCAGGAGCAGAAGCTCAGAAAATACAAGGACCTTCCTCCAGAGGCAACGGAGAGAAAGCCTTCCCCTAGAACTAGCAGCCTGAATTTGGACTTCTAGCCACCTAAACTGTGAGAAAATAAATTTCTGTTTGTTAAAGCCATCTACTTGTGATATTTCTAGTACAGCAGCACTAGATAACTAAGACAGAGGGCACGTGGAGATATATAATAATTATGTTCATTATTAAGTATTTTGAAAGGGAGATTAGAATAGAAGGCTCTAAGATTCTAAGAATCAAAGACTGGGATTCAAACATAAACCTACTTCTCCCTGAAGAGTTCAGCACTGTACACTTTTCTCCTCCTTTGTTTTAGAGAGGAAAATGATTCTGATGACCCCGGTGGATAGTTCTGAATGCTATGCAGCACTCTTTGATGGTAAGTTAGGCAGAACCTCAAAGTATGCTTTGTCAAATACTATGAGTCACTGGTCTTGATCCCTTATGATGCTAATGCCCAAGGCCACCTAGCCCTTTGCATTAATTGGATGATAAGACAGAAAGCGTTTATTCTCGGGGTATAGATGCTAAGGGTCAGATTAGAAACAAACAATCATAATGACCTTCCACAAAGATTCATATCTCGTAGGTATCAACTCTTGGGAAAAGAGATGATAAGAATTTCTGCCTTTCCCCATTGGCTCTCAAGTATTTAATATTCACACCTAAGTGTAATTTATTGCTCTTGTTTCATTACAGATTTTAAACAAAGATGTGACAGATATTGTTAGAGTTCCAGTAGGCTTCATGCTAAACTATTTAAATTTTTAAAAATTCAACATTTCACGAAATGTTGAAGACATAGATGAAATATATTTTCTAAAGTGATTTCCTACAGTGAAATAAAACACGTAAGATATAAGACTTAAAAGATTTTTTTCCAATGATCTCTACTAACAGTATTTACATATTAAGATGACTCATGAAAAAATAATACTTAGAATATTTTAATTTGGAGGCTGAATGAAAGCATCTTCCAGACATTGCCTTGAGTTCCTAACAAGCCTACCATGGAGAGATAATGCCTTTTTTCTTTTAAAAGTGAGTTGTTTTTGAACTGGAAACATGTAAATTACAGAGTTTATTTTAATTCTCTACAAAGACTGAATTATATTGTTAGGCATAAAATTTATATTTTTAAATATTTATTCAAGATATTTATTAAACCTTTTATCATTTTCATATAATAATTACAATTAATAAATACAATAATTGAGATAATTTGCTTAGTTGAGTTTACCTTAAAAGTTTTAATTACTCATCTCTGCAAGGTTTTAATTTGTTTATGTATTTGCAAATTGGAGTGAGAAGGGCAAAAACTTAGTGACAAAATAATCCATAAACTCCTGGGAAAATTTTGCTTTTTAATAATTATATAAGGAGACTTAGTGGTGCAATATGTAAAGCACTAGACTGCTAACAAAAGGTCAGTGGTTCAAATCCACCAGCCGTTCTGAGGGAGAAAAGACATGGTGATCCACTTCTGTAAAGTTTACAACCTAGGAAACCCTGTGGGGGCAGTTCTACTCTGTCCTAGAGGGTCTCTATGAGTTGGAATCAACTCTATGTCACACACAACAACCGTTATATAACAGCAGACCAAAATTTGTGATACAATGCAAAACTCAGTCTTCTATTCTCAAGAATTTAGCAATCTTCATAGCAATATCTACGAGCATTCATTAACAGTAAACAACAATACCAGAAAGGACGTTATTAACCTAGAATGTGTGATGAACTAGCAGTGTGCCTAATGATAGCTTGGAGTGGTGAAAAATGCATGGAGAAATAGAAGTGGGTTTTTCATTGAAAAGTGTGTAAAATTTGGAAAGGTAGGATGGAATCAAGAAGCCATTTCAGGATAAGGAAGCAGCATGAATGAAGGCAAGGCCATAGACATGAGCCCATCTTTGTTGAGATATTCTGTGAACTACTCCAACCAGCACAGTTTACACCTTTCTAGCATATCTTAACAGTTATTAAAATATTAATACATTTTATTTACTCTTTTTATTTTAATCACATTTAACACTATTATTCTTCTTAGATACAATGCCTAATCCAAATGTTAAACTCTTGAGAGATCAACATAGAGTTGTCCATGACTAAATAGAAATGTTGTAAGATGTGGCTGAAACTGTTAATTATTCTTTATAGTCATTCTCCTTTCTTCCTCAATAACATGTGTCCTCAATCTTAGTTTGGCACATGGCCATATAGAATAACCACAGCATTTCTCAGCCTCCCTTGCATCCAGGTTGGGCAATGTGACTAAGACTAGCCAAAGGGATATTAGTGTCACTTCTAGGTAGTGTTCTTTAAGTGAGGGGTTATTCTCTTCTCCTGCACAGCTTCCTTTCTGCTGACTCAGTGGGGGAAATGAAGGATGGGTTTGGAGCTTTTATCTAAGACCCTAAGGTAAAAGCTACACTTTGGAACCAGCAGAGGAGCAAGTTAAAAGAAGATTATGTACCTGATGAGTGAGCCACCATACCAGCCCTGAATTGTCTGCTGGTTTAAGGCACTCTGGGGTGTGTGTGTGTGTGTGTGTGTATGTGTGTGTGTGTATGCACACACGCATGGCTCACAGCCAAACCTAATCCTAACTAATGCAAAAGGTAAGAGTCAACTCTGTCCCTGTGACACACTGATAGTCCATGAAAATGCTAATTGTAAAGGAAGAATTGTTTTCTTTTGGATATTAAAATATACTTATATCAGAGGGAATGAAAGACAAATTCATTGTGAGAACATTATCCAAGTTCATTACAGGGCTTAGGGTTAGAAATACTCACTGTAGCATGTCTTTTTTCCTATTATTAAACTTTTGATTATATGTATCCTTCAGTAATGCTACTTGATAAGCTCTAGGCATTTTGTACTTTTCTAATTTGTTAAAGTTTTCCTTTTTCAAGGTTATCTCTCTCTCTTTTGTGATAGAGCTTTTTTTCCATTTTAGAATCTGTCTGATATCTACCCTAGTGTTTTAACAGCATGTCTTTTACCAGTGTTCAGAATAACTAGAGATAGTTCAGGCACTATTATCCTCATTAACACTGTTAAACGTCTTATTATATAAACAAATTCTCTGAAACACGATTCTTATAAACAGTGATTTCAGCTTATCACCCATCGGTGCAAATAAAAAGTTTCTCACTGGTTGTCATTTGTTCAATGCCTGGAGTAATACAATAAAAATTACACAGCCCTTGTAAAACATATGCAAGCTGTACACATTTATATATATACTACACATACATACACATACATGTTACTCATAAATGTATACCAACATATAGATCACATACATATATATCTATAGATATATAGATATACACACAACCAGATTTTTTTTTTTTTTTACAGGATTAGAACATGAGATATAGAGATTTTTTATATTTGATTTGATGGCAAGTTGATGACAAAGAAAGCACAGTTGTATACATACATGCCAGACCAGTCAGATGATTTTAAAAACACACTTTAACCAGGTGTAAACATTCACGCTTGGTCAAAAAACCCCAGTAGCCCTGTGCTCTGCCTCTGGGCACAGCTTTATAGAGATGAGCAGTCAAGAACGTGAAGCTATTTGGAGAATGTCTATGCTTGTTTTCCCTTAATGCAACTGTTTTGGAGGCTTTGAATTTCAGAAGTATTAGAAAGAACATACCAGGAGTTCTTATCCAGAACCTAATAGTAAAGTGAAATATCTGGCCTTTAGGAGTCTGAAGATCAATTCTAGGGGGATATGGGGAAATACAACCAGGTACTGCTACCACCAGCAAGAGAAGATGGGGGAGCACAGTAAGTGGCAGGAGGAGCTGGCGGGAGCTGGTTCCAGCAAGAGCTGCTGAGAGTCATTAATAGGAACGACTCCACAGGAACAGGTTTCTTTTTTTTTTTCTTTTTCGCTAAATGCCTCTCAGGAGGACTAACAGGAGTTTTCTGGTTTCTGTCCTAAAAATCACCAATGGGAGCTTATCTGGGAAAAGGGAAGAGGAGGGATTTATTGCTTTGAAGTCTTCCCAAACTATCATCTGAGTTACATTTTCTTTTTTAAAGCCCTCTTTACTAGATAAGTCGGGACAGCCAGAAATTTTTAGTGGAAACCTTGGACAATTATTGAGTGTCTACAAAATAATTCTGCCAATTTCTTTTTCCAGAAAAAATATCGAGTCTTTGTTTAGTAAGGCATGTACAAGTCATTAGTCAGAAAACAGTTTTCCAATTTTATCTTTTGTGTGTGAATATGCGATCCCTATGATTTCAATGCATAGTCAAAGAATGTCACTTTTACATGTGTGATTCTACAACAAGGGTGAACAGAAAACTCTTTAGAAATAGGGGAAAATGAAATAGGGTCCTCAGGGAAATGGAGGTAGTAGCATAATGCCAAAACTGTGAAGAAAAAAATGTTGTGAAAGAAATTAGTAAAAACACACATAATATATTCAGGTCTGATTAGTCTATCAATCTCTTCCACCATAGTGTTACCAACTTGTGGGCAGGAATTATGTCTTATCATCCATCATCTGCCCCCATATTCCTTAATACGGTTCTCTGCACTTAGTAACCAGCAGGGATTGGATTTTGTAGATTCTAAATGATGACAAATAATTTACCTTACAGATAACATTTTTCCAGAAGAGTTTATTTGTACATTTTTAGTAAACAAGGACCAATACAGAAAGTATTAGGAAGATCAAAAGATAAAGACCAAATGGATTATTCTATGAATTATGATAACCAAACCAAAAACCAAACCCATTGCTGTAGAGTCTATTCCAACTCATTGCCACCCTATAGCACAGAGCAGAACTGCCCCATAGGGTTTCCAAGGAGTGGTAGTGAATTCGAACGGCTGATCTTTGGGTTAGCAGCCAAGCTCTTAACCATCTTTTCACCAGGGCTCCATTAATTATGATAGGTAAGTCTTTTTTTTTTTGAAGTGAATATTCTTTTATTTTAATTTTTATTGAGCTCTAAGTGAAAGTTTAAAAACCAAGTCAGTCTGTCATGCAAAAATTTATATACACGTTGCTACAAACTCCTAATTGCTCTCCCCCAAATGAGACAGCATAATACTTCCCTACACTCTCTCTTTTCATGTCCATTCCACCAGCTTCTGATCCCCTCCGCCCTCTCATCTCACCTCCAGATAGGAAATGCCAACATAGTTTCAAGTGTCTGCTTGATCCAAAGGGCTTATTCTTCACCAGCATCTTTTTACATCCCATTGTCCAGGCCAATCCCTGTCTGAAGAGTTAGCTTTGGGAATGGTTCCTGTCTTGGGCTAACAGGTGGTCTGGAGACCATGACCACCGGGGTCCTTCTGGTCTCAGCCAGACCGTTAAGTCTGGTCTTTTACAAGAATTTGGGGTCTGCATCCCACTGCTCTCCTGCTCCCTCGGGGGTTCCCTATTGTGCTCCCTGTCAGGGCAGCCATCGGTTGTAGCTGGGCACCATCTAGTTCTCCTGGTCTCAGGCTGATGTAGTCTCTGGTTCATGTGGCCCTTTCTGACTCTTGGGCTCATAATTACCTTGTGTCCTTGGGGTTCATTCTCCTTTGCTCCAGGTGGGTTGATACCAGTTGATGTATCTTAGATGGCAGCTTACTAGCACTTAAGTACCCAGACACCACTCTCCAAAGTGGGATGCAGAGTGTTTTCTTAATAGATTTTATTATGCCAATTAACTTAGATGTCCCCTGAAACCATGGTTCCCCAAACCAGCCCCCCTGCTACTCTGGCCTTCGAAGCATTCTTTTTATTCAGGAAACTTCTTTGCTTTTGGTTTAGTCCAGTTGTGCTGTCCTCTCCTGTATTGTGTGTTGTCTTTCCCTTCACCTAAAGTAGTTCTTATCTACAGTCTAATTAGTGGATACCCCTCTTCCTCTTTCCCTCCCTCCCCCCTCTCGTAACCATCAAAGAATATTCTCTTCTCTGTTTAAACTATTTCTCAAGTTCTTATAGTAGTGGTCTTATACAATATTTGTCCTTTTGCATCTGACTAATTTCATTCAGCATAATGCCTTCCAGATTCCTCCACGTTATGAAATGTTTCACATATCCATCACTGTTCTTTATTGATGGGTAGCATTCCATTGTGTGAATATACCATAATTTATTTATCCATTCATCCATTGATGGGCACCTTGGTTGCTTCCACGTTTTTGCTATTGTAAACAGTGCGGCAATGAACATGGCTGTGCATGTAAATACTCTTATTTCTCTAGGATATATTGCAAGGAGTGGGATCGCTGGATCATATGGTAGTTCTATTTCTAGCTTTTCAAGGAAGCACCAAATCGATTTCCAAAGTGGTTGTACCATTTTGCATTCCCACCAGCAGTATAGTTGTTCCAGTCTCTCCACAACCTTTCCCACATTTATTATTTTGTGTTTTTTTAATTAATGACAGCTTTGTTGGCTTGAGATGGAATCTCATTGTAGTTTTGATTTGCGTTTCTCTAATGGCTAATGATCGAGAGCGTTTCCTCATGTATCTGTTAGCTACCTGAATGTCTTCTTTAGTGAAATGTCTGTTAGTATCTTTTGCTCATTTTTTAATCGGGTTGTTTGTCTTTTTGAAGTTGAGTTTTTGCAGTGTTTGCAGTGTCATGTAGATTTTAGAGATCAGGCGCTATGAAATGTCAGAGCTAAAAACATTTTCCCAGTCTGTAGGTAGGTAATCTTTTCACTCTTTTGGTGAAGTCTTTGGATGAGCACAGTTGTTTGATTTTTAGGGGCTCCCAGTTATCTAGTTTTTCTTCTGCATTGTTACTAATGTTTTATATATTGTTCATGCCATGTATTAGGGCTCCTAGCATTGTCCATATTTTTTCTTCCATAATCTTTATCATTTTAGATTTTATATTTAGGTCTTTGATCAATTTTGAATTCTTTTTTTTTTTTTTTGCGTGGTGTGAGGTATGGGCCTTGTTTCTTTTTTTTTTTTTTTTTTACAAATGGATATCCAGTTATGCCAGCATCATTTGTTGAACAGACTGTCTTTTCCCCATTTAAGTGATTTGGGACCTTTGTCAAGTATCAGTTGCTCATGTGTGGATGGATTTATGTCTGGATTCTCAATTCTGTTCCATTGGTCTATGTATTTGTTGTTGTACCAGTACCAGGCTGTTTTGACTGCTGTGGTGATATAATAGGTTCTAATTTTTTTAACATCAGGTAGAGTGAGGTCTCCCACTTTGTTTTTCTTTTTAAGTAATGGTTTACTAACTAATCTGGGGCCTCTTTCCCTTCCCCATAAAGTTGGTAATTTCTTTCTCCACCTCATTAAAAAATGCCTTTGGAATTTGGATCAGAATTGCATTGAATCTATAGATCGCTCTTGGTAGGATAGATATTTTTACAATGTTAAGCCTTCCTATCCATGAGCAAGGTATGTTTTTCCACTTAGGTAGGTCTCCTTTGGTTTCTTGCAGTAGTGTTTTGTAGTTTTCTTTGTAAAGTCTTTTACATCTCCGGTAAGATTTATTCCTAAGAATTTTATCTTCTTGGGGGCTACTTGTAAATGGTATTGATTTGGTGATTTCCTCTTCGATGTTCTTTTTGTTGGTATAGAGGAATCCAACTGATTTTTGTATGTTTATATTGTATCTTCATATCTGCTGAACTCTTCTATTAGTTTCAGTAGTTTTCCTGAGGTTCCTTAGGGTTTTCTGTGTATAAGATCATGTCATCTGCAAATAGAGATACTTTTACTTCTTCCTTCCCAATAAGGATGCCCTTTATTTCTTTATCTAGCCTAATTGCTCTGGCTAGGACCTCTAGCACAATGTTGAATAAGAGTGCTGATAAAGGGCATCCTTGTCTGGTTCCCGATCTCAAGGGGAATGCTTTCAGACTCCCTCCATTTAGGATGATGTTGGCTATAGGCTTTGTATAAATGCCCTTTTTTATGTTGAGGAATTTTCCTTCTATTCCTATTTTGTTGAGTTTTTATCGTGAATGGCTGTTGAACTTTGTCAAATGTCTTTTTTGCATCAATTGACAAAATCATGTGATTCATGTCTTTTGTTTTATTTAATGGTGGATTACATTAATTGTTTTTCTAATGTTGAACCATCCCTGCATACATGGTACAAATCCTGCTTGGTCATGGTGAATTATCGTTTTGATATGCTGTTGAATTCTATTGGCTAGAATTTTGTTGAGGATTTTTGCATTTAAGATCATAAGGGATATAGGTCTGTAATTTTCTTCTTTTTTTGGGGGGGGAGTGTCTTTACCTGGTTTTGGTAACAGGGTTATGCTGGCTTCATAGAATGAGTTTGGGCATATTCCGTCCTTTTCTATGCTGTGAAATAACTTTAGTAGTAGTGGTGTTATCTCATCTATGAATGTTTGGTAGAACTCTGCAGTGAAGCCGTCCGGGCCAGGGTTTTTTTTTTGTTGGGAGTTTTTTGATTACCTTTTCAATCTCTTCTTTTGTTATGGGCCTGTTTAATTGTTCTACCTCTGGTTGTATTAGTTTAGGTAGGTAGTGTGTTTCTAGGAATTTATCCAATTTCTTCTAGGTTTTCAAATTTGTTAGAGTACAATTTTTTATACTAATCTGATACTCTTTTAATTTCAGTTTGGTCTTTTGTAATATCACCCATCTCATTTCTTATTTGGGTTATTTGCTTCCTCTCCTGTTTTTCTTTTGTCAGTTTGGCCAATGGTTTTTCACATTTGTTAATTTCTTCAGAGTACCAGCTTATGGTCTTGTTAATTTTTTCAGTTGTTTTTCTGTTTCATTTAATTCTGCTTTAATTTTTACTATTTGCTTTCTTCTCGTACCCGAGGGTTTCCTTTTTTGCTCTCTTTCTATCTGTTCAAGTTGTAGGGATAATTCCTTGATTATGGCCCTTTCTTCCTTTTGTGTGTGTGCATTTATTGATATAAATTGACCTCTGAGCACTGCTTTTGCTGTGTCCAAAGGTTCTAATAGGAAGTGTTTTCATTCTCACTGGATTCTATGAATTTCTTTATTCCATCCTTAATGTCTCCTATAATCCAGTCTTTTTTGAGCAGGGTATTTTTCCGTTTCCAAGTGTTTAATTTATCTTCCTTGCTTTTTTCTGTTATTGCTTTCTACTTTTATGGCCTTGTGGTCAGAGAAGATGCTTTGTAATATTTCAGTGTTTTGGATTCTGCTAAAGCTTGCTTTATGACCTAAAGTGTGGTCTATTCTAGAGAATATTCCATGTGCGTTGGAAAAGAAAGTATACTTGGCTGCTGTTGGGTGGAGTGTTCTGTATAGGTCTATGAGATCAAGTTGGTTGATTGTGTCTTTATTGAGCTTCTTTCTGGATGTCCTGTCCTTCACCGAAAGTGGTTTGTTGAGTCTAGTAGTGTAATTGCAGAGCTTTCTATCTCATTTTTCAGGGCTGATAGAGTTTTTCTGTGTCTTGCAGCCCTGTCATTGGGTGGATAAATATTTAATATGGTTGTATCTTCTTGGTATATTGTCCTTTTAATCATTGTATAGTGTCTTTCCTTATCTTTTATGATGGATTTAACTTTAAAGACTATTTTCTTGGAAATTAATATTGCCACTCTTGCTCTTTTTTGGTTGTTGATTGCTTGATATATTTCTTTCCAGCCTTTGAGTTTTAGTTTGTTTATGTCTCTAGGTCTAAGCCGTATCTCTTGTAGGCAGCATATAGTTGGATCATATTTTTTAATCAGTTCTGCCACTCTCTGTCTCCTTATTGGTGCATTTAGTCCATTTACACTCAGCGGAATTGTGGATAGTTATGTGTTTGGCGCTGTCATTTTGTGTCTTTTTTTGTGTTGTTTACAGTTTTTTCCCACTTAATTTTTTGTGCTGACTAGTTAGTCTTTATATATTGTCTTTTCCTCATAGTTGGTGATTTTATTTCTGCTGAGTCTCTATTTTTTTCTTGTATTTTATTTTGATGTGTAGGATAGTTTGTCTCCTTTGTGGTTACCTTAATACTTCCCCTATTTTTCTAAATTTAAACCTAAATTTTATTTCTTTGTTTCTTCTTGTCTTCCTTTCCATATGAAAGATCTGTAACTACATTTCTTAGTCCCTATGTATTGTTTTGATATTGTCTTCTTTTACTTAATAACATTGCTTTTTCCCTGTTTTGAGCTTTTTTTACCTTGATTTATTTTTGTGATTTCCCTGTCTGGTTTGACATCTTATTGCTCTGCCCAGTGGTTTATAGTCTTCGATTGATAGCTGATATTACTGATTTTCTAACCAAGCAACTCCCTTTAGTATTTCTTATAGTTTTGGTTTGGTTTTTATGAATTCTCTAAACTTCTGTTTATCTGGAAGTGTCCTGATTTGACCTTCATATTTGAGAGAGAGTTTTGCTGGATATACGAATCTTGGCTGGCAATTTTTTTTTTCATCAGTGCTTTATAGAAGTTGCCACATTGCCTTCTTGCCTGAATGGCTTCTGCCTAGTAGTCCAAGCTTATTCTTATTGACTCACCTTTGAGGGTGGCTTTTCGTTATCCCTAGCCACTCTTAAAATTCTCTCTTTATCTTTGGTTTTGGCAAGTTTGATTATATCTTGGTGACTTTCTTTTAAAATCTACCTTATGTGGAGTTCAGTGGGCACCTTGGATAGATATCTTCTCATCTTTCACAATATCAGGGAAGGTGCCTGCCAACAAACCTTTAACAATTCTCTCTGTATTTTCTGTTATTCCTCCCTGTCCTGGTACTCCAATCACTTGTAGGTTATCTCTCTTGATAAAGTCCCACATGATTCTTAAGTTTCTTTCATTTTTTTTTTTAATTCTTTTATCTGAATTATCTTGAAATGTATTGATGCCAAATGCTTTATCTTCAAGCTCATAAATGCTGCCTTCCACTTGCCCAATTCTGCTCCACTTACTTTCTATTGAGTTGTCTAATTCTGTAACTTTATTGTTAGTCTTCTGAATTTCTGATTGCTGTCTGTCTATGGATTTTTCCAATTAACTTTTCCATTATGTTCCTGAATAACCTTTTTAATTTCTTCAACTGCCTTTATCTATGTGGAGCTTAGCTTGTTCTGCATCTTGCCTGATTTCCTTCCTGATATCTTGAAGGGTTTTCGCATATTCATCTTTTGTATTCTGCATCAGGTAATTCCAGAAGGGCACTTTCATCTAGAAAGTCCCTTGATTCTTTGTTTGGAGATCATGCTGAGGAAATCGTGGCCTGTTTCTTTTCTTTCTTTCTTTTTGAAGTTATCAAGAATTTCATTTTTCCTGGATTCACAATCAACACCCATGCAAGCAGCAGTTGAGAAATCAAATGACTTATTGCATTTGGCAAATCTGCTTTGAAAGACCTCTTTTTCTTTTGTTTTTAATTTTTATTGTGCTTTAAGTGAAAGTTTACAAATCAAGTCAATCTCTCACACAAAATCTTATATACACCTTGCTACATACTCCCAGTTGCTCTCTGCCTAATGAGACAGTCTGCTCCCTCCCTGCACCCTCTTTTTCACGCCCATTTCACCAGCTTCTAACTCCTCTAACCTCTCTTCTCCCTTCTAGGCAGGAGATGCCAACATAGTCTCAACTGTCCACATGATCCAAGAAGCTCACTCCTCACCAGCATCCCTCTCCAACCCATTGTCCAGTCCAATCCGTCTGAAGAGTTGGCTTTGGGAATGGTTCCTCTCCTAGGCCAAGAGAAGGTCTGGGTGCCATGACCACCGGGGTCCTTCTAGTCTCAGTCATACCATTAAGTGTGGTCTTTTACAAGAATTTGGGGTCTGCATCCCACTGCTCTCCTGCTCCTTCAGGGGTTCTCTGCTGTGTTCCCTGTCAGGGCAGTCATTGGTCGTAGCTGGGTACCATCTAGTTCTTCTGGTCTCAGAATGATGTAGTCTCTGGTTCATGTGGCCCTTTCTGTCTCTTGGGCTTGTAATTGCCTTGTGTCCTTGGAGTTCTTCATTCTCCTTTGTTCCAGTTGGGTTGAGACCAATTGATGCATTGTAGATGGCTGCTTGCTAGCATTTAAGACTGTGTTCTGTTCCTTTATGTGACTTGATATTGACTGTTGTCTCTGAGCCATCTACAAGTTATTATACTAGTTTATTTTATGTTTGCTTACTGTATTGTAGCTTCTTCCTTTGTTTTGTTTTGGTATGTCCAGTTGGGTTTCTTGAATCAGCTAGCTTGATTATTTTTGCCTTTGGAGCTCTGCCGTCCTGTCCCCAGATGGCTAAAGCTGTTATCAAGTATATCAGTCTAGGAGTCCATTCACTTTTCTCGTGTGAATTCAGCTTAGGTGTCCTGGTAGCTGATCATCAAGCATTTGGTACAGGCTTTGTCCTACAGTCTTAGAGGGTCAGGGGTGATTATTGTTGGTACCAGTATCTGGTTGCAGCTGGAGGTCACACTGTGAACAAGGCAGAGGGCTGAGAATCATCCCTCAGGTGTCTCTGAGGAAAGCGTGTCCCTCTTCCCTAGAGTGTACAGGTCAGTGGGATCTGCAGATGGACCATGGACACCCAACATTTTTGGTTGTAAGACCTGGGAGTTATCTGTTAACATTGGACATCTGTCATGGGTGGCTGAGTGACCTGATTGGAGCCAGCAGTCTTTAGGCCCCTGATGTGCATAGGTGAGTACTCAGTTTAATAGGCAAAGTGGCATCAAACATCAAACACCCACCACTCCAACACACAGCTGAAACGTTTGTAGCCTGCCAACAAGGGCCTATTCTCCTGAAATAGGCCCATACAGCTCCATGCTGGGGGGAAAGGTACTCAAAGCCCATGGACCACTTATGCCTGGACAGGATCCGTTTCAGTCCTGATCTCCCCCAGTTAGTGGAGCTGACAAATTATCCTTTCCCCCAGTTGCAAATTTCTTCCTTCTCCAAGGCTGGGAGGATGGCTCTAGGCACTCAACAGAGCCTATCTCAGGCCCAGGGAAATCAACCGCCACAGAAGCCAGCTGGGGAACAGGAGGCACGGTAAAATATATGCAAATACTTAGCTTTTGATGAGAGTGCTGTTCTTCTCTGGTTCTAGAGGCGTGAATAGGCTGTGTGGCTGGTTGCTTCTCCCTAAGGAAACTGCGACTGAACGTGACCACCAGTCTGCTGCAGCCACTCCCAGGAATGGTGTCTGAGGGGTCCCAGCAATTCAGGTCCGGTAACTTCTCTCCGCTTCTGAACTGTCTCTTCCCCCTGCCACTCACTTCATTTTCTAACCTTGCCTTTGATGTTCAGGGCTTCTAGCTTATAATAAATATACTCATTTCCCTTTATTTTTTTTTCGGTCTTTGTTGTAAGAAGTCTCACAGGAAGCGTCTGCCTATTCTGCCATCTTGGCCCCACCTCCTATGATAGATAAGTCTTATCTAGCAAAGTGCCAGATCTCATGTATGTAATTTATGATCTCTCCACATGAAGGCCTTTGAAGATTTTGTAAAAAATAATTAGTGGTAATATGAGTTACTGCAGGTGCCCTCTGGGACTTCCTAGAATTGATGCTTCTCTCCATGTGGCTGCTCTCCATGTAACACTATGAATCCAGTCTATCCTTAGGAACTTTCTTCCAAATAACCAAGTGTTGGCAATAATCTCACTACTTGTATATATATGCTGCTCTCCTTGAATACCGTCTTTATTGAATCTTCTCAAAGAATTATAAGTCTTTGCTAATGCAAAATTGTCTTTTCTTAATGATTTTATTTAGAGCATCTTTGACATCCTTATTCCTCAGGCTGTATATCAGGGGGTTTAGCATCGGCACAATAGTGGTGTAAAACAGAGAAGACACTTTGCTTTGGTCCATGGAGCTGACATTTGATGGCTGTAGGTACATGAATGCTATAGAACCATAGAAGAGTGTAACAGCCAAGATGTGGGAGCTGCATGTGCTGAAGGCTTTGGACCTGCCTTCAGTGGAACTGATTCTCAGGATGCTGGCAATGATGGAAACATAGGAGCCAAGGATGGCCAGGGTTGGTGCAAGAATATTAAATGAAGTGAAGCACAAAACCACCACTTCATTGATATAAGTGTTGGAGGAGGAGAGCTCCAGGAGTGGAAAAATATCACAGAAGTAATGATTGATTATTTTGGCCTTGCAGAAAACCACTCTTAGCATGCAACCGGTGTGAACTGTAGCACCAATCAAGCCCATCATATATACCTCAACTACCAACCAGGAGCACACCTGATACGACATGCTGACATTGTAAAGCAATGGGTTACAGATGGCAATATAGCGATCATAAGCCATCACACCCAGCATGTGACACTCTGCAATACCAAAAACAAGAAAGAAATAGAGCTGAGTCATGCATTCAGGGTAGGAGATGGTGTTCTTCTCTGTCATGAAGTTCAACAGCATTTTGGGGGTAATGATTGTGGACTGGCAGAGATCAATGAAGGACAAACTGCTGAGGAAATAATACATGGGGGTGTGCAGGTAAGAGCTGAGCCCAATCAGTGTGATCATGCCCAGGTTCCCCACCACTGTGCCCACATAGGTTCCTAGGAAGTAAAGAAAGAGGGGCAGCTGGAGCTCTGGTTTGTCTGTTAGCCCAGCGAGGATGAACTCAGTTGTGGTGGAGTGATTTCCTGCTGCCATTTTCTTCTGGGAATTCTATGGGGGAAAAGAAGAAGAAATTTTAGGTAGGTTTTTATTTACGCAGTGTGAAACAGATAAAATCTTATCATTTAGGTATCTCCAGTTCTCTCTCCCTGTCCCTGCTCTATGTTGGATGCTAAAGACTCTGGTAGCCCAGTATTACGGGTCATGCAAATAAACATCAGGTGGAATTATATGTATTTTTACTTCTGTGCTACAGGAGTGGGCTTAGTATTTGCCAGTCTCTGAACACCCAAAGAACTCTTCTGAAATTTAGAATATTGAGTGTTCTGAGCCCTAATGGCACAATGGTTAAGCACTTGGCTGTTAACTGGAAGGTTGACATTTCAAATTCACCCAGTGGCTGCGTGGAAAAAGAACTGACAATCTGGTTCTGTAAAATTACATCCTAGAAAACCCTATAGAAGTAGTTCTACTCTATCACGTGGGATCAAAATGAGTTGAAAATCTACTCAATAGCACCAAACAACAATGACAACAACCAAGCACTTTCCATGCCTTATTTGCAATCCTCTCAACTCTTGTGCAAAACAAATACTACCAGGTACTAAGTAACAGTTGCCAACCTAGTTGATTCTGATTATGGCAAACCTATGTGTGTCGGAGTAGAGCTGCGCTCCACAGGGTTTTCAATCACTGATTTTTTGGCAGCAGATCACCAGGATTTTACTCTGAGGCACATTGACCATTTGCACTATGCAGGAACTCCACGATAATTACTGCTGGAAAGGACCATGAGTCGGTTCTGACTCGTAATGACCCTATGTACCACAGAACAAAACTTGGCCAAGTCCTTTGTCATTCTCACAATCATTGTTATGCCTCAGCCCATTGTGGCAACCACTGTGTCATCCATCTCATTGAGGGCCTTCCTCTTTTACACTTGCCCTTTACTTTACCTAGTAGGGTATCCTTCTGCATGGACTGATACCTCCTGATAATGTGTCCAAAGCATGCGAGACAAAGTCTTGGCATTCTTGCTTCTAAAGAGCATTCTGGCTGTACTTATTCCAAGACAGACATGTTTGTTCTTTTTACAGTCCGTGGTATATTTGGTATTCTTTACCAACACCATAATTTAAAGGCATTAATTCTTCTTTGGTCTTCCTTATGTGTTATCCAGCTTTATCTTGGAAACTCTATGGGGCAGTTCTACTCTGTCCTATAGGGTCGCTATGAGTCGAAATCAACTCATAGTTTGTTTTTTTTTTGTCATTCATATAAGGGAATTGAAAATACCATGGCTTCGGTCAGGCCCACCTTAATCTTAAAGGTGACATCTTTGGGGGTTGCCTAGTGGTCAAGAGCTACAGTTGCTAACCAAAATGTCAGAGTTTGAATCCACTAGGTGCTCCTTGGAAACCTTATGGGGCAGTTCTACTCTGTCCTATAGTGTTGTTATGAGTTGGAACCAACTTGAAAGCAATGGCTTTGGCTTTGTTTTTGGCTTTTGCTGTAGATTTGCCCAGTACAATGAGTCATTTGATTTCTTGACTTCTGCTTTCATGGGTGTGGATTGTGAATCCAAGTAAAATGAAATCCTTGACAACAGCAATCTTTTCTCTGTTTATTATGATATTCCTTATTGGTCCAGTTGTGAGGATTTTTGTTTTCTTTATTTTGAGGTATAATCCATACTGAAGGCTGTAGTCTTTGATCTTCATCAGTAAGTGCTTCAAGTCCTCTTCACTTTCAGCAAGCAAGATTGTGTCACCTACATATGGAAAGTTGTTAATGAATCTTCCTCCAATTCTGATGCCCCTTTCTTCTTTATATAGTCCAGCTTCTTGTATTATTTGCTCAACATAAAAAAAAAAAAAATTTTTTTCTTTTTTTTTGCTCAACATACAACAGAGCAAATGTTGTGAAATATACAACCCTGACACACACTTTTCCTGACTTTAAACCACGTGGTATTCTGTACTTGGTTGGGTCACGGTTCTTTAGAATATGCATAGATATGCATCTCTTCCAGTCTGTTGGCCAGGTAGCTGTCTTCCAAATTTCTTGGCATAGACTAGTGAACACTTCTAGTGCTTCATCCGTTTGTTGGAATGTCTCAATTAATAGTCTGTCAGTTCCTGGTGCCTTGTTTTTCACCAGTACCTTCAGTGCAGCTTGGACCTCTTCCTTTATTACCATCAGTTCCTGATCATGTGCTACACCTCCTCAAATGGAGGAACAGGAACAAATTCTTTTTGGTACAGTGACTCTGTGTATTCCTTCCATCTTCTTTTGATGGTTTCTGCATCGCTCCCTATTTTGCCCATAGAATCCTTCACTATTGCAACTTGAGGCTTGGATTTTCTCTTTCAACTTGAGAAATGCCTAGTGTGCTCTTTTCTTTTGGTTTTATAACTCCAGGTCTTTGCACATGTCATTATGATACTTTAGTTTGTCTTCTTGTGTCACCTTTTAAAATCTTCTCTTCAGTTCTTTTACTCTATCATTTCTTCCATTTTTCTAGCTATTCAAAGTTCAAAAGCAAATTTCAGAGTCTCTTCTGACACCCATTTTGGTCTTTTCTTTCTTTCCTATCTTTTTAATGACCTCTTGCTTACTTCATGTATGATCTTTGATGTCATTCCACAAATCACCTGGTCTTCCATCATTAGTGTTCAACACATCAGATTTATTCTCAAGTTGTCTCTAAATTCAGTTGGTTTATACTCAAGTTCATACTTTGGCTCTCGTGGACTTGTTCTAATTTTCTTCAGCTTCAGCTTAAACTTGCATATAAGCAATTGACACTCTGTTCCACAGTCAGCCCCTGGCCTTGTTCTGACCGATAATCTTGAAATTTTCCATCCTCTCTTTCCACAAATGCCGTTGGTTTGATTCCGTGTATTGCATCTGGCGAGGTCCACCTGTATAGTTGCCATTCATGTTGTTGAAAAGAGGTATTTGCAATGAAAAATTTGTTGGTCTTGCAAAATTCTATCATGTGATACTCAGCATTGTTTCTATCACCAAGGCCATAATTTCCAACTGTTGATTCTTCTTTGCTTCCAACTTTCGCATTCTAGTCACAAGTAATTATCAATGCATCCTGACTGTAGTTTTGATCAATTTCAGAATGCAGAAGTTGGTAAAAATCTTCAATTTCTTCATCTTTGGCCTTAGTGGTTGGTGCATAAATCTGAATAATAATCATATTAACTAGTCTTCTTTGAGGGATATGGATATTATCCTATCATTGAGAGTGTTGTACTTCAGGATAGGTCTCGAAATGTTATTTTTGACCATGAATGCGATGCCTTTCATCTTCAAGTTGTCGTTCGTGGCAATGTAGACCATATGATTTTCCAATTCAAAATGGCCATACCAGTGCATTTCAACTCACTAATGCCTAGGATATCAATGTTTATAAATTCCATTTCACTTTTGATGACTTCCATTTTTCTTAGGTTCACACTTCGTATATTCCACATTCCTTTCATTAATGGTTATTTATAGCTCTTTTTGCTCCTTTTGAGTCATGCCACATCAGCAAATGAAGGCCCCCAAAGCTTGACTCCATTCACATCATTAAGATTGACTCTATTTGATGTGGCAGTTCTTTCTCATTGTCTTTTGAGTTCCTTCCAACATGAGGGACTTATCTTCCACAGTATATCAATGTTCTGCCAATATTTGTAAGGTTTTTTCTGGTTAATTCTTTCAGAAGTAGACCTCCAGGTCCTTCTTCCTAATCTGTCTTTATCTGGAAGCTCAGCTGAAACCTGTCCACCATGGGTGACCCTGCCGATATTTGAATACCAGTGGCATAGCTTCCAGCATCACAGCAACACCCAAGCCTCCCCAGTACACAAAAAGCAACAGATGCATGGGGTACAATAGAGAATAGTTTCTCTGAAATGACAAAGAGATTAAACAGGAGTGCAAGCATCAGTAGCTAAAATGAGTAGGAGAAACAGAAGGTAAAATGGGGAAGGACCCATACAGAGACAGGACTTATCTCATACACTGATCACTTGTTTATAATGAGCCTAAGGGTAGGCAAACAGTTAACTACGATGAGCCTTAGTTACCTAATACATGAAATAAGTATACTAGTAATTGTCATGTCTGCCCTCCTATCTTATCTCTTTGTCATATCAGAAACAACACTCACTGCAATTGATGTGAGGAAAGTATTTATGTAAAGTACAAAAATAATGTATCAACTACTGATATACACTGGTTCCCATTTACAGAGTACCTTGACTACTAGCACCAACTCAAAAATACAGAAATAGTGGCTTTGAAAAGTAACTACATGACTAACATTTAGTATACACTTAAGTTGAACCCACATCTAGGAAGGAAGTTCATTTTCTAATAAGGACAAGCCAGAAGTTCCTGCGATTAAAGGAAAAACTCATTCATTCCCAAAACACCATGTGCTATATACTCTTACATAACCTCAGATGGTTCATGACATTTGGGGTATTGTTCTGGAGGACTATGGCTGCAGAATGGTAATCTTGCACACTATTTAGAAGCTGTTGTCTTTGTATGTTTTATTTAGAAGCTGTTGTCTTTGTATGTTTTATATTTTGCACTCACCTTCAAGTCAGATCTTTTATTACTCCCTTAATGACATTAAAGACCAAAGCAGAAAGAATGTATGTATCTCTGAGATGTGAGTTTTGAAGGACACTGATGACTTCCTGGCATGGGATACCATGATGACAGTTCTATGTTCAAAAGAGAGAAATATGAAAGAAATCATCAAAGATTGATGGTGTATCAAAAACAGGAAAAGAGTGTTGAGATAAGAATAAACGTGAGGTGATATCACTATTTATTATTAAAAAAAATTATTATAGGGTGATATTATTCAGTGCTTACCATGTGATTAGAACTGTCCAGGCACTTCATAAATAATATTTGATTTATTTTCCCCAGCAACCATATGTGGGATGAGCTTATCATTCCCATTTTATAGATGAGAAAACTGAAACTCGAGAGACTTAAGTGAGTTGTTCATGGTGGCTCAGCAGATTTTCAATATAGATGCAGATGATGGTTTCCTAATTCTACAGATAAATTTGACATAACTCTGGGAAATAAAAGTAATAATAAAAGACTTGAACTAATACTGATATCTTCTGGAAATACCAACGTGCTAAAAAAAAAAAAAAAAGCATGTGCACAACACATGCTAGATTAACAGTACATAAAAGTTGGTAAAAATCATGATAGCAAGAATTAACATTTTCATGTGATTCCAACTAGATTAGATACTCCAGAGATGAGTCTTGCACTTGTCATTTATCCATGCTCAGGTTGCTCAATGAATGGTGGATGGATAAAGAGGCATAACTAAGTTCACAACTTGAAATAAACCAAAAAGCAATTGTTGTCGCTGTTGTTAGGTCCCGTAGGGTTGGTTCCAACTCATAGTGACCCTATGCACAACAGAACAAAACACTGCCCGATCCTGTGCCATCCTTACAATCCTTGTTATGCTTGAGCTCATTGTTGCAGCCACTGTGTCAATCCACATCGTTGAGCGTTTTCCTCTTTTTCACTGACCCTGTATTCTGCCAAGCATGATGTCCTCCTCCAGGGACTGATCCCTCCTGACAACATGTCTAAAGTATGTAAGACGCAGTCTCGCCATCCTTGCCTATAAGGAGCATTCTGGCTGCACGTCTTCTAAGACAGATTTATTTATCCTTTTGGCAATCCATGTTATATTCAATATTCTTTGCAAATGCCACAATTCAAAGGTGTCCATTCTTCTTTGGGCTTCCTTATTATTGTCCAGCTTTCACATGCATATGATGTGATTGAAAATACCAGGGCTTGGGTCAGGCACACCTTAGTCTTTAGGGTGACATCTTTAATCTTCAACACTTTGAAGAGGTCGTTTGCAGCAGATTTGCCCAATGCAATGCGTCTTTTGATTTCTTGACTGCTGCTTCCATGGCTGTTGATTGTGGATCCAAGTAAAATGAAATCCTTGACAACTTCAATGTTTTCTCCATTTATCATGATGTTGCTCATTGGTCCAGTTGTGAGGATTTTTGTTTTCTTTATGTTGAGGTGTAATCCATACCGAAGGCCGTGGTCCTCGATCTTCATTAGTAAGTGCTTCAAGTCCTCTTCACGTTCAGCAAGCAAGGTTGTGTCATCTGCATAATGCAGGTTGTTAATGAGTCTTCCTTTAATCCTGATGCCCCGTTCTTCATATAGTCCAGCTTCTCATATTATTTGTTCAGCATACAGATTAAATAGGTATATTTAATAGGTATGGTGAAAGAATAAAACCCTGTCACACACCTTTCCTGACTTTAAACCAATAAGTATCCCCTTGTTCGATGTAAAGGTTCCTCATGAGCACAATTAAGTGTTCTGGAATTCCCGTTCTTCGCAGTGTTATCCATAGTTTGTTATGATCCACACAGTCAAATGCCTTTGCATAGTCATTAAAACACAGGTAAACATCCTTCTGGTATTCTCTGCTTTCAGCCAGGATCCATCTGACATCAGCAATGATATCCCTGGTTCCACGTCCTCTTCTGAAACCAGCCTGAATTTCTGGCAGTTCCCTGTCGATCTACTGCTGCAGCCGTTCTTGAATGATCTTCAGCAGAATTTTGCTTGCGTGTGATATTAATGATATTGTTCTATAATTTCTACATTCAGTTGGATCACCTTTCTTGGGAATAGGCATAAATATGGATCTCTTCCAGTCAGTTGGCCAGGAAGCTGTCTTCCATATTTCTTGGCATAGACAAGTGAGCACCTCCAGTGCTGCATCTGTTTGTTGAAACATCTCAATTGATATTCCATCAATTCCTGTTGCCTTGTTTTTCGCCAATGCCTTCAGAGCAGCTTGGACTTCTTCCTTCAGTACCATCGGTTCCTGATCATATGGCACCTCTTGAAATGGTTGAGTATCGACTAATTCTTTTTGGTGTAATGACGCTGTGTATTCCTTCCATCTTCACTTGATGCTTCCTGCGTCGTTTAATATTTTCCCCCACAGAATCCTTCACAGTTGCAACTCGAGGCTTGAATTTTTTCTTCAGTTCTTTCAGCTTGAGAAATGCCGAGCATGTTCTTCCCTTTTGGTTTTCCATCTCCAGCTCTTTGCACATGTCGTTATAATACTTTACATTGTCTTCTCGAGAGGCCCTTTGAAATCTTCTTTTCAGTTCTTTTACTTCATCAATTCCTCCTTTTGCTTTAGCTACTTGATGCTCAAGAGCAAGTTTCAGAGTCTCCTCTGACATCTATCTTGGTCTTTTCCTTCTTTCCTGTCTTTTCAGTGACCTCTTGCTTTCTAGGGTCGCTATGAGTCGGAATCAGCTCGACAGCACTGGGTTTAGGTTTTTTTTTTTTTTTTTGCTTTCTTCATTGATGATGTCCTTGATGTCATTCCACAACTTGTGTGGTCTTCTGTCACTAGTGTTCAATGTGTCAAAACTATTCTTGAGATGGTGTCTAAATTCAGGTGGGATATGTTCAAGGTCATATTTTGGCTCTCATGGACTTGCTCTGATTTTCTTCAGTTTCAGCTTGAACTTGCATATGAGCAGTTGATGGTCTGTTCCACAGTCAGCCCCTGGGCTTGTTCTGACTGATGATATCGAGCTTTTCCATTGTCTCTTTTCACAAATGTAGTCAATTTGATTTCTGTGTGCTCCATTAGGCGAAAGAAGGTATTTGCAATGAAGAAGTTCTTGGTCTTGCAAAATTCTATCATTTGATCTCTGGCATTGTTTCTATCACTAAGGCCATATTTTCCAACGACTGATCCTTCTTTATTTCCAACTTTCGCATTACAATCTCCAGTAATTATCAGTGCATCCTGATTTCATGTTTGATCAATTTCAGACTGCAACAGCTGATAAAAATCTTCTATTTCTTCATTTTTGGCCCTAGTGGTTGCTGCGTAAATTTGAGTAATAGTCGTATTAACTGGTCTTCCTTGTAGGCATATGGGTATTATCCTATCACTGACAGTGCTGTACTTCAGGATACATCTTAAAACGTTCTTTTTGATGATGAATGCAACACAATTCCTCTTTGTTCTTCCCAGCACAGTAGACTATATGATTGTCCGATTCGAAATGGCAAATACCAGTCCATTTCAGCTCACTAATGCCTAGGATATCGATTTTTATATGTTCCATTTCATTTTTGATGATTTCCCATTTTCCTAGATTCATACTTCGTACATTCCAGGTTCCACTTATTAATGGATGTTTGCAGCTGTTTCTTCTCATTTTGAGTCATCCTACATCAGTAAGTGAAGGTCCCAAAAGCTTTATTCCATCCATGTCATTAAGGTTGACTCTACTTTGAGGAGGCAGCTCTTCCCCAGTCATCTTTTGCGTGCCTTCCAACCTGGGGGGCTCATCTTCCAGCACTATATCAGACAATGTTCTGCTGCTATTCATAAGGTTTTCACTGGCTAACATTTTTCAGAAGTAGACTGCTGGGTCCTTCTTTGTAGTCTGTCTTAGTCTGGAAGCTCAGCAAAACCTGTCCTCCATGGGTGACCCAGCTGGTATCCGAATACCGGTGGCACAGCTTCCAGCATCACAGCAACACACAAGCCCCCACAGTATGACAAACTGTCAATTTCACCTAAAATTCTCCTATTATAAGGGCAAGGTGTCATTCCGCCACTAAAATGTTTTCTAACGTTGTTTGTGATTACACTGTGCAAGCGATACTTGAAAACAAGAAAATATAAAGCCAAAATTTCACCTTCTTTGTAGTCCTCTGCTTTCATGTTCCAAGATGTTTCAAGTACAATACTAATGAGGAAGGTTATTATAAAGTAATCTCGATCTTTGGTATTGGCAATTTACATATGCTTTCTGCTTTGAAGATTTTATTAAAATTAAAGTCCTCTAAAATTTAAATAATTATATTTTGAAAGATCCTTTTGTTTGTTAATAGGAAATAATTTTCTTTTGTTGTTGAAGCTTCTTACCTATAGCAGTACAGTTTACCCATTGTTGTGAAGGAATTCTTCAACAGTGAAGGCCTGTTAGTCTCTAGGAAGCATCATAACACCACAAAGCTATGATTTAAAAGTGATTAGTCTAGAATTTAGTAACTGTACTAGGAAAAAATGTTTACCTTCTCAGATACACAATTATTTGACTCTTTTGAAAACTAAAGTGACTTGGAAACAAAGAAAAAGGAACAGCAGTTGGAAAATATGTAGATGTGGGAGATCGCATCATGCAATTTTGTAAGGCCAACAACTTACTCAATGGAAACACCTTTTTACAACAATGTAAACAGTTATCAAACAACTGGATGTCACTGGATGGATACACAGGAATCAAATTGACTACACCTATGGAAAGACATGATGGAGAAGCTCAGTATCTCAGTCAGAACAAGGCCAGGGGCCAACTGCAGAGCCCACCATCAATTGCTCAAAAAAAAAAAATTGCTCATACATAAGTTCAAATTGGAGCTGAAGAAAACTAAAAGAAGTTCACAAGAACGAAAATATGTCTTTGAGTATATCCCAACTGAATTTAGAGACCATATCCAGAATAGATTTGATGCACTGAACCCTAATGACCAAAAACCAAACAAATTGTAGGATAACATCAAGGACATAATACATGAAGAAAGCTAAAGGTCATAAAAAGACAAAAAAGAGAGGAAAAAAGACCAGAAATGGATGTCAGAAGAGAACTGAAAATTGCTCTTGAACATAGAGTTGCCAAAGCGAAAAGAAGAATTGATGAAATAAAAGAGCTGAACAGAAGATTTCAAGGGATAGATCAAGAAGAACTTGTAAAGTACTATCATGTAATATGCCAAGACTTAGAGCTTGAAAATCAAAAGGGCAGAACATGCTCAATATTTCTCAAGGTGAAAGAACTGAAGAAAAAATTCAAGCTTTGAATTGTAATTTGAAGGATTCTACCAGCAAAATATTGAATGATGCAGGAAGCATTAAAAGAAGATGGCAGGAATACACAGAGTCACTTTAACAAAAAGAATTGGTCAACATTCAATAATTTCAGGAGGTAGAATATGATCAAGCTATGATGTAGGAAAAAGTTCAAGCTTTACTGACGGCATTGCTGAAAAACAGGTCCCTAGAAATTGATGGAATACCAATTGAAATGTTTCCACAATAGGATGCAGGCCTGGAATTACTCACTCCTCTATGCCAAGAAATTTGAAGAATAGCTACCAGGCTAACATAATGGAAGAGATCTGTATAGGAGCCTTCCCAAAGAAAGGTGATCCAACAGAAGATGGAAATTTTTTCAACAATACATCAACATCACATGCAAGTAAAATTTTGCTGAAGATACTTAAAAAATGGTTTCAGCAGTACATCCACAGGGAACTGACAGTAATTCACATCAATTCGGAAGAGAATGTGGGACCTGGGATATCATTGCTGATGTCAGATGATCTTGGCTGAAAGCAGAAAATACCAGAAAGATGTCTATCTCTGTTTTATTGGCTATGCAAAGCATTCAGTTCTGTGGATCTTACTTAACAAATTACAGATAATACCCTGGACAATGGAAATTCCAGAACACTTAATCACACTTAAGAGGGACCTGTACGTAGACCAAGGGGAGATTGTTCAAACAGAATGACAGGATACTGCGTGGCTCAACATCAGGAAAGTTGTGTGTCAGGGTTATATCTTTGCACCATACTTATTCTCTATGCTGAGAAAATAATCCTGGAAGCTGGACTGTATGAAGAAAAACATGGTATCAGGATTGGAGCAAAACTTGTTAACAACCTTGGATATGCAGAGGACAAAACCTTGCTTGCTGAAAGTGAAGAGGACTTAAAGCACTTACTGATGAAGATCAAAGTTTACAACCTTCAGTACTGATTATACCTTAACATAAAGAAAACAAAAATCCTCACAACTGGACCAATAAACAACATCATAGTAAATGGAGAAAAGATTGAGGTTGTCAAGGATTTCATTTTACTTGGATCCACAATCAGCACCCACAGAAGCTACAGTCATGTACTAACAAAGAACACTGCAAGATGAAATTATAAAAAAAAGATCCTTTTGCAAGAGCATCAAAAAAGAATAAAGTAAGTAGAAATAAATTAAACAAAAGAAACCCAAGACATGTACACCTAAGAGTACAAAATATTTTTGAAGAAATTAAGAAAGACTAAGTCAATGGAATAAAATTACATGTTAAGCAATCAGAAGCTGTATATTGTTAAGATGACAATATTCCCCCAAATTTATCTACAGATTCAAAACAATCTGTATTAAAGTACCAGGTTCTTCTTTTTTTTTTTTTTTTTGCAGATATTGACAAGCTAATCATGAAATTCATAAGGAAATTCAAGGGACCTTGAATAGCCAAAACAAACTGTAATGAGAAGAAAAAAGATGGAAGACTAAATTCCCTATTTCTGAATTTAATACAAAGCACCAGCAATCAAAACAGTTAATGTGGGCATTAAGATGAACACATGAATAAATGGAACAGAATTGAAAGCCCAGAAATAAATCCATACATCTATGGTCAATTGACTTTTGACAAGGGTACCAAGACCATTCAATGGGGGAAGAATAGCATCTTTGATAAATGGTGCTAGGACAATTGGATGTCCAGATGCAAAAGAATGAAGTTGGACCCCCTTCCTCACACCACACATAATAATTGACTCAAAATGTAACCTTGATCTAAATGTAAAAATGTACAACTATAACACTTTTGAAAGAAATATAAGAGTAAATTTTTAGGACCTGGGATAGCACAAAGTTTTCTTAGATATGACACCAAAAGCTACTACAATAATAGATTACCTGGATTTCATTATATATATATATATATATATATATATATATCTCAAAAGACTTTAACAAAAACATGAAAAGCAACCTATAATATGGAAGAAAATATTTACAAAGCATATATCTAATAATCAACACACATTGAAGCAGCAGTCAAGAAATCAGATGAAGCAAATCTGCTGTAAAAGACCTCTTTAAAGTGTTGAGAAGCAAAGGCATCACTTTAAGGACCAAGGCTTGCCTGACCCAAGCCATGGTGTTTTCAATCACCTCATATCTATGGGAGAGCTGGACAGTAAATAAGGAAGACCGAAGAGGAATTGGTGCCTTTGAATTATAGTGTTGGTGAAGAATATAGACTATACCACAAACTGCCAAAAGAACAGACAAACCCGTCTTGGAAGAAGCACAGCCAGAATGTTCATTAGAGGAGAGGATGATGAGACTTCATCTCACATACTTTGAACATGTTATGGGAGGGATTGGTCCCTAGAGAAGGACATCATGCTTGGTAAAGTACAGGGCCATCAGAAAAGAGGAACACCCTCAATGTGATGGATTGACACAGTAGATGCAACCATGGCTCAAACATAACACTCATCATGAAGATAGTGCAGGACCAGTGTTTCGTTTTGTTGTACATACAGTTGCTATGAATCAGAATGGACTTGACGGCACCTAACAATAACAACAACAACATTATGTAATAAGGGTCTAGGTACGGAAAAGAGCCCTCTTGGCACAGTAGATAAGTGCTTAGCTGTTAACTGGAAGTTTGGTGGTTCGAACCATTCAAGTGACTCCATGGGAGAAAGACCTGGTGATCTGCTCACAAAAAGATTACAGCCTACGAATCCCTATAACCCAGTGCCATTGAGTCGATTAGTTCTTATCTGTCATATGGGTGTCACTGTGAGTTGAAATTGACTGGACGGCACCTAACCATAACAAAAACTAGAATGTGTTAAGAAGTCTTACAGCTCAAGAATAAAAAGACAAATACCCAAAGAAAATATAAGCAAAGAACTTGAACAGATATTTCTCTAAAAAGGATACAAAAATGGCCTCTAACACATTAAAAGATGCTCACCGTCATTAGTCAATAAAAGAATGGAAACCAAAACCACAATGAGACACCACGTCACACTCACTAGGATGACTATAACTAAAAACATTGGCAATAAGTAGTTTTGACAAGGAGAAATTGAAACCCTCACACATTGCTTTTGGGATTGTAAAATGGAGGAGCTGCTTAGGCAGCTCATCAAAATGTTAAATACAGGGTTAGCCAGCAATTACACTCTTAGGTACATAGCCAAGAAATTGAAAACATATGTACACATAAAAACTTGTGCATGAATGTTCAGAGAAGAAATATTCATAACAGTCAAAGAGTGGAAAGAGCCCAAATGTCCATCAAGTGACAAATGAACAAAATGTGGCATACCCATAAAAGGGGGTGTTATACTAGAAGAAGTAATGAAGTACTGAGACATGTCAAGACATGAATTAAACTTAAAAATATTATGCTAAGTGAAAAAAGCCCTTCACAAATGGCCACCTATTGTATGATTCTATTCTTATGAAAAATCAAAATAGTCTCACAGGGACAGAAAATAACTTCGTGTCCGCCAGGCGTAGGGAATGCGAGAATGAAGAGTGACTACCAGTGAGTATGGGGATTGATTTGGAGGGGATGATGAAAATGCTCTAAAATTGGGTAGTGGTGAGGGTTGTACAAGTCTATGAACATACTTAAAAACACTGATTAATCCCCTCTAAAGGAAAATTTTGTGGTATGTGATTCTCTGTCAAGGATGCCATAAATAATAGAAAACCACCAGCACCACCATCACCATAGCAACAACAACAAAATAGCAACTCCAGGTTGGTAGTTTACCACCCTCCTCTAAGCCTTTTCCATCTAAGTTACACCTGGTGTCTACCTCTTTATTTATTTCAAGCACACCCTTACGTTCTTCTCCAAACAATGAAGTATTCCCCTAGTCCAAAAAAAGTATGCTATATTGGTCAAAAACTGACTATCTTTTACCATTATAAGTCTTTCTTTTTCCTAATACATTAGCAAGAAAAACATAGGCCTTTAACAATCATGAATTATTCAGAAGTTACATACATGTGATAAGTCTATATTCTATTTAAAATTCTCTCCTATCTCTTTTATCAGTGAAAACACATCAAGAAATATGAAAATAAAGAAAACAAAACTTAAAACCAAACCAAACCCATTGTCCTTGAGTCAATTTTGACTCATAGTGACCCTACAGGACAGAGTAGAACTGCCACATAGAGTTTCTAAGGCTGTAAATCTTTACAGAAGCAGACTGCCACGATTTCTCCCATCAAGCAGTTGGTGGGTTCTAACTGCTAAACTTATGGTTAGCAGCTGAGCACGTAACCATCCGGCATCAGGGCTCCTTAAATGTAGCTTCCAAAAAAAAAAAAAAAAAAACCTATTGCGGTAGAGTAAATTCCAACTCATAGTGACCCTATAGTGTAGTGTAGAAATGCCCCATACAGTTTCCTGTGTTGTAATATTTACCCAAGCAGATCGTTAGGGCTTTTTCTCCCATGAAGATACTGGTGAGTTTGAACCTGGGTTTGGAAGGGTTCTTCCCAGTTCAATTGTGCCGAGGAAGCAAAACCAGAACCAAGGCAAATTTTTTAAATTGAGGTGAACTGGAACCATAACTGGAGGGGAAATTTATTGGTGAAATTTCTGCTAGAAACTTAATCTCCCTCTTAGAAAACGAGGGCAGCACCCACATTGCACAGCAGCCAAGTCTCATGCCTGTCAGATTTTGAAGAGCGTCAGAAACAGCTGTACTGTTTTTAAATGTGTATTTCTCTCCTCAGTCTGGCAATAATACAATTTCACACATCAGGCTCCTGAAAAGACTGATTAACCGTGTTCCTAGTCTTCCATTCCAGGGCTTCAATTTGTAATTTTCCTCATTTCAGTTATGTTTCTGGATTATCCAAATTAAAAAAAAAAAATTGGATCTACTCTTGTTTCTCTTCATCTGCTGTGACTGAAATGATTCACACTGTTCCCAAGACCTGGTTTGAACCTCCAACTTTCAGTTAGCAGGCAAGCCCTTAACCATTGTGCCAGCAGAGCTCCTAAAACATGGCTTAAAACCAAAACCAAGCCCATTGCCATTAAATCCATTCCAACTCACTCTGACAATATAACAAAGCCAGCGTAAGATTACTAAAGTATTTCAATATTTTTTGTTTTGAGGTATACTGGTTTGGTAGAACAAAAAATGTTTTAGTCCTCAATTTTCTTGTTGTTACGAAAGTATTTGCTGAATCTCTTGTTATATTCTTATGTACATGATGTGGTTATGTGTGGTGGATGAAAATACAGAAAAAATCTCATAATTACATGAACTCAAAGAACATCTAAAGACTAGATATAAGTGAATAATCTAGAATTACCATTCCATAGGACTTTATACATAGTCTTGTCTTGAAAAATCATCTTATGAATAATTGGATGAAGCCATACAAGAAATTATTATACAATTCATAGCATCTACGAAGAAAAGAATAATGAATGCTTATGTGATGATAATGCTTCAAGAAAATATTGTTAGGCTGTGAATATGGACTGATATTTAAAAGAATAAATTTAACATTGATAAACATATTTTTCTGTGAAATATAAATTCATTCATTTCACAGATATTTGGATACTTATCACTAGCCAGAAATTATTTAGGACACTCAAAATAGAGAGGTGAAAAGGATAGGATTTCCTGCTCTTCAGAATCTCACAGTCCAGTAAGAGAGAAGGCAGAGGAGAAACAGTAATAAATGTTAGGATTGCACAGGTCCACACAGTGAATGTGGTACTAACTCAGAGTGGGGGGGGTCATTGCAGAGGCATAGCATGGGGGTGGGGAGCAGAGGGAGGCCCTTGCTCCCAGGTGCAAATCGAAGGGAGTGCCAAACAAGGTGTGGATTCACATTATCACGCACCACAAACATAAAAGGCACTTGGCTAAGGCAGCCAGACAAGAAGGGGGGAAGACATTTCTGCTGACATGTCACCACTCCCCATGTCCATTCCTGAAATTGGTGTGCAGGTGGGTGCAACATTGAGATTGTCCCTGTGCACTGTTAATTTTCCTACACCCCTGGATCATTGAAGGCTTCCAGGAGCAGCCTGGATCTAGAAGGATAAGTAGGTGTTAGCCAGGCTTGCGCAATGTTTAAAATTGGGAACCGTTGAACTAACAGATCTTCATGTTCAAAACATTTGCATCAAGAGAAGAAACACCTAAAAATGCAATGAGTTACAAGGAACATAATATCCAGAATAAGGGGTGTGATAGCCACAAAAGATCAATTGCATCTGAGGAACTGTGCTTAGTTTTAGCTGCTGTATTTTAGGATGACACTTTACAAATTATAATTATTCAGGAAAATTGAATATTTGAGTTGACATGATTTATAACAAATAACAAATATCCACATGACTAATAACAGTAGAGAGAATGGACTTATTGTATGTTACCTCAGATGACAGAGCTAAGACTAGTGTCTGAACGTCAGGACATTTCTTACGATAAATGTGTCTGAAAGTAGGATAGGTGGATGTATTGAAAGAAGATATTTTCTTTCTTTGAATGCATTACAGGCAAAAATGAGTAACCATTTGACAAGTAGCTTTAGGAAATTCCTATATTGTTGTAAGGAGGTTAAGACTTCATGAAGACACAGATGGGATTCAGATACTCACCTTTTCTCTGCCTCGAATGCTTAACCAGGGTGCTCTGTATGCTTCAGACCAAGTGCCCTCGGAAGGAAACAGCTCTTACTAATATTGGTGGTGGCAGTTCTAAGGATTTAGAATGCAGATCTCAGTTTCTGAGCTGTTCGTGTAAATATTATAAATAAAAAATCATGATTCCTTAGTCTAGCTCCCTTATAGTGCTACCTGAGACACTGGGCAAAGTGGCATGTTTTTATCCAGGGTTTGAATATACAAGAGGTCTCATCAAAAACAAACAGATGAAAGGTCTCTTAAGATTTCTGTTCACCAGGGATGAGCTATTGGGAAAAAGGAGCAATTAAAAATTTCTTTCACGTTCTTATTATGATGCTCTCATTAGCTCCTTTGTGTATATAATATTCAAATTCATTAGGTTGTTGAGTAGAAATTAAGATCTGGCAGACATTGTTCTAGGAGGCCCTCCAGAGAACAGCTTCCAACATGAATATAATTACTGAAATATTTGAAGCCATAATTTTAATCATCTCAGTTGATATTCTGTCAATTGCTGGAGGTTTGGAGGCTTGTTTTTCGCCAATGCCTTCAGTGCACCTTGGACCTCTTCCTTCAGTATCATTGGTGCCTGATCATATGCTACCTCCTGGAATGGATGAACCAATTCTTTTTGGTACAGTGACTCTGTGTATTCCTTCCATATTCATTTGATGCTTCTTGTGTTGTTTAATATTTTTCCTGTAGAATCCTTCAATATTGTAACCATAATAGTCTCGTTAGTAAAACATTATCAGTCAGTCACGATGCATTGCATATTTCACTCAAAAACTATCACTATTCCCAACAAGTAATTACCCACATATTTAGTTGTGAGAAGACCTCTTATTAAGAATCTTGCCCCATCAATGGGACTGAAACAGTATTCAATTATTTAAATATATAACACAATGTCCACTTTTCCTTTATTTTGGAGGCTAGAGGTACAGTAACTTTGATCTGTGGAAAGTTTTGAATACTTCAGGCTTAACTCCAAATTTCTGAGAACAAAGACATTTAGAATGAGGCCCAAGAATTCTACCAACTAGCTTTAATCTCTTTCACTTTTATTTATGACCACTAATGACTAGAGAGCAGGTACACCCTTGACTATCACACTCTGAGAACTTCCTTGATTGAAAGCCATAATCCATTTATGAAATAGGCCCAGCTCATAGTTAGATAAAATATTGATAAGAATTATATTTACTCTCTCCCTATTATTGGAGAATAGAACTGATGTAACTTGAATCTATGGAAAATTTGGAATGTTTCTATGCCCCCAAATTTATTTTATTAATGAAATTCAAGATGAGAAAAAATGAGTTTCCAGGTAAAATATTATTCAAGTGACTTTTAACTTTATTTATGTTCATTTTATTTAGGTTCATTAATAACTAGGTGTTCAAGTACTCAATTACTAGCCAAAAGGTTGGCAGTTCAAACCCACCCAGTGGCATCTTGGGGGACAGGCCTGCTGATAAGTTTTTAAAGGCTCACAGCCTTGAAAACTCTATGGAGGAGTTTTATTTTGCATACACAGCATCACTATGAGTCAGAATTAACTGATGGAAACTAACATTAACTATGAAGACCAAAAAACCCATTGCTGTGGAGTCAATGCCTATTCATGGAGACCGTATAAGACAGAGTAGAGCTGCCCTGTAGGATTTCCAAGGCTGTAAATCCTTACAGAATCAGATTACTACATCTTTCCTCAAGAGGTGGCTGGTGAGTTCAATGTGCCAACACTTTGGTTACCAGCCAAACTCTTTAAGCACTGCACCACCAGGGCTCCTTCATAATAACTATAGTAGCAAAAATTAATTTTGGTATAGCACAGAGAATAAAAAACACAGAATGGAGCTCCAGGGAATCACAGTACCCTGCACACATGGGGCAGGTTGCTACTCTCTTGGGGTTGAGAAATCACTTAATTCACACATTCTGTATATGCCTCTTTGATTTTGTTGTGAATGCAATTGTGAGTTTTAAGGTATAAGTGCCCCTGCCTTTGTATACTTAGGATTTATCATAAAAATGAGAACAAATTAGCAAATACTTGACTCCTCCTTGAAAGCACTTAGAGAAAAACAAAAACAAAAGACAAATCTAATTTTTTATGGCGTGATTGTAATTACGGAATATTAGAAACAGAAATTTCCAATTTATTTCTCAAAGATGCAGTTTTGTTGGAAGCACCCCCTCCCTCGGCCCAAAGTATATACTGTACACCATCCAAACCCACAAAACCAGACCCACTGTAGTTGAGTCGATTCTGACTCACAGCAAACCAAAAGGACAGAGTAGAGCTGCCCCATAGGGTTTCCAGGACTGTAAATCTTCACAGAAGCCAACTGCCATGTCTTTCTCCTGCAGATCAGGCTGGTAGGTTCCAAACACTGACATTCCTGTTAGCAGCCAAGCCCTTTAACCACTGCACCACCAGGGCTCCCCTTCATAGGTTATTAAAATATATAGCTTTAAGATATGTTTAATATAATATTATTCACCATTACTTTTCAGAGATGAGGTAGCTGAAGTTTCAATCTTATGACTCTTCTGAAAGTCAATATTTTTTGAATGATTGAATAATATTACACACACGCACACACACACACAAATACTTATGTATATCTACTTACATACTGAGAGTTTCTCAAAGTAAGAAGACTTTACACATAGCTAATTCACTGAAATTAAGCTCTCTGTTGGGTATAGTTCAAGAGTGGGAAAGCCTGCCTAGATAAGTTTTGTTCTGTTTTAATTTCTCCTACCCCTTACCCCTGCTTAAATAATTAAATTAGTCAGTTTTGCTCTTCACCTAGAAGGTTGCAGTATTTTATTTTCTAAACCATTATCTAATTAATAAGTATTTCTGAAGAGAACTAATAACTGTTCACATTATTCAATCATCCTTTCATTTCTGTTTATTCATTTTTTTAACTATTGTCAGAATTTTACTTTGTAAAATACTGAAAAAAGCATTTTGTTCCTTTATCGAAAATTTCTTCAGTATGTTTTCATTTTCTGTTGATTTCAAGACTACTTATATTGAGTTGGACATTCAGAGCTTTCTGGCTCTGCTTCCAATCTATATTACCCATTTAATTCCTCTATTTTCCTTTCTAACTTATAGGTTTCAACAAACAGATGTAGCGCTAGAAGTGCTCACTCATCTATGTCAAAAAATCTAGAAGACAGTTTCCTGGTGAACTGACTAGAAGAGAGCCATGCTTGTGTTCATTCCAAAGAAAAGTGATAAAACAGGATTGTGAAATTATGAATAGCATCATTTGTATCATACACAAGTAAAATTTTGCTGAAGATCATTAAAAAGCAGTTGTAGCAGTGCATCCAAAGGGAACTGCCAGAAGTTCAAGACAGACTCAGAAAAGGACAGGTTGGTGCTTTGAACCCACTAGCAGCTCCATGGTAGAAGGATGTGGCAGTCTGCTCTGTACAAATTACACCTTTGGAAACCCTGAGGGGGGCTTCTATCGGTACTATAGGGTCTCTGGGAGTTGCAACTGACTCTACAGAAACGACTTTTTTGGACTCTTTTTATATGTCTTCAAGAGACTAAAGCAAAAAGAACTGAGACAAGCTGCTCAGCCATATCTTGAACAGTAACTGAGCCAATATTTTTTCCTTCTTCTATCTCTCCTTTCCCTCCCCTAGCCCATCCCTGCCTCCAAGTAAGATCCTAATGTCAGCTCCCCAAAAGGTTAAGTGTTAACCAATGTTTCCTCTAAGACTGTGGAAAACAAATGATATTGATCTAAGCCTGTCAAATAAGATGAAAGATGGTGCCAGCTACCTCCTGAGCTGATGGGATAATGGCAGAAAAAGATCAACATGTTTAAGATACCACCACCAAAATCAAACAGAAGAACGAGAGCGCACATTCCACAAGTCCCGAACACTTACGGCCCGTTTTCCCTTAAGTACCCGAACCTATTGGTAGTCTGGGGAGACAGACGACTTTTGGAGGAGATCATTCCCCTCTGTCTCCATATACTGGTATATCTAATAAAGCTCTTGCTACCCACCTCACCCCTGTCTCAAGCATTGGCTATTTGAGGCAGGTGGCTCTAATTTGCAACATTGTGGTAAAAGAACTGCTGGAAACCATAGAGAGACATATTTTATTTCACAAGAAGCAAGAACATTCTGGCAGTCAGACATACGCAGAAATGAAATCAGCTGCCTCAGTGTGCAACCACCTACTCACAATTAGAAATATTCAAGCATAGCCTGAATAGCAGCTTAGCATTTATATTGTTCAGGGACAAAACTTGGGATATATCATCTTTAATACCTCTCTCAATTCAATTCCAGCATTTCATGATTTGTTAATTTAATTGACAATTTTTTGTATTGTTAGACAATCCTGCCTTCAAATCCAAGCTCAGCTGCATATTTGCTGTGTGACCTTGGACAACCTACATTCACTCTCCAAGCCTCTGAAAAAAACAGAGATGTTAATATCATCTCTTGGTGGTGGTGTGAAAACTAAATAAAATGACACCTGAAGGTACTTAGTACAGTTACTGGCTGTTGGCAAGAACTTCATAAATGTTAGTGTTGTTTTAATTGCAACCTATTGAGTTTCTCTCTAAAATATCTTCCGTTTGCCCAACATGTTCATTACCGGACTGAAGACCATAATTTATTTTCTTAGTCTATCTTTCCTGTTTGTCCTTTTACATTAATATACATAATAATACAGAGATTCACAATTATTTTACTGAACATTAAACTCTTAAATGCCATCAATATTCTCCACGGTCTATAAATGAAGTTCAGACCAATTTTCATGTCATGCAAAGGTTTGTGTCATCTAAAAACAAATTAGCTTTATTATAATTTCTTATTTGATTTCCCTATAAGTAGTGGTTAAGGGTTGGAGCTAACCAAAAGGTCAACAATTCAAATCTACTAGTTGCTCCTTGGAAACCCAATGGGGCAGTTCTACTCTATTCTATAAGGTTGCTATGAGTAGGAACTGACTCGAACACACATAACAACAACAATCACATACTTCAGTTATTCCACAAAAGGACATTTGGTAGGCCTTTGGTTTTGAGCCATCATGTTTCCTTAACTTTCTTCATTTTCCAACTCTTGTCCCTCTGAAATCTAATATTTAAGGCATAGCAGAAAATCCAAGTTCATAAGACCATTTCCTATATATCCATGAATATGCTCATGTTGACATTTAGCACAAGAAAAAATCATTTAATTCTGTGTTACTTATCATGATTTATTTACTGGTTTTCTACTTCCTTAGATTGTAAACTTTAAACAGTAACTTTCAAATGTGTTAGATGAAATTGTTAGAAATAAATTAACATAGACCAAACATAAGCGAACAAAGATATCTCTATGCAAAAATGAATAAAGTGTTTGCTATAATTTTATAATGTGGGAGACACGAAGATAATAAAGAAATTAATTGTGTGTGTAAATATTAAAGCAAAGTTGTTTAGGCTTGAATTTTGTCCCCCCATAATGTATGCTCTAAATCCTGACCTATATGTTTTTTGTTATAATCCCAGTTGGGAAAGGGGTTGTCTTTGTTATGTTAATGAGGCAGGATTAGTGTAGGTTGTATCTTGAGTCAATCTCTTTTGAGATTAAACAAGCAAGAGGAGCAGAGATGGGGGAAGAGAGAAGCCAAGCCACATGAAGATTACGCAGGAGCAAAAGCTCAGAAGAGACAAGGACCTTCCTCCAGAGCTGACAGACAGAAAGCCTCCCCCTGGAGTTTGCACCCTAAATTCAGACTTCCAGCCTCCTAAATTGTGTGAAAATAAATTTCTGTTTGTTAAAGGTATCCACTTGTGGTATTTCTGTTATAGAAGCACTAAATAAGTAAGACAGAGGACAAGTGGAAATAATCAGTTAACGCTCATCGTGAAGTACATTGAAACAGAGGCTAGAGCAGAGGACTTTAAGATTCTGAGAATCAAAGACTGGGATTCAAACACAATCTTCCTTCTTCCTAAAGAGTTCAGTGCTGTATATTTTTCTCTGCCATTGTTCTGGAGGGGAAAATGATTCTGATGAATCTGGTAGATGGTTCTGAATACTAACCTTGCAGAACTCTTTGATGCTGAGTGAAGCATAAAATAAAATCTCCTTTGGCAATTATTATGAATCACTGGTCTTGATCTCTTAAGATGCTGATGCCCAAGGCCATTGGTTGATTGATACGACAGAAAGAATTTATACTCTGGATATAAATGATAAGAGTCTGAATAGAAACAAAGAGTCTTAATGACCTCCCACTAAATTCATATCTAAGGGGTATCAACTCTTGGGAAAAGAAATATTCAGAATTTCCTCTTTTCCCCAGTGTTTCTCAAGTATTTAATATTCCTACAAAAGTATAGCCATCTATTGAAATTTTTTAAAAATTTAAATTTCAGGAAATTTTGAAGACAGATGAAATATATTTTCTAAAGTGATTTCCCACTGGGGGGAAAAAAAACCCTAAAATATAAGGCTTAAATTTTTTTTCCCCAAGGCTATCTTTTTGGGTATCTTTGGTATTTACGTATTATGAAGTACTCATAAAACAATAATACTTGAAATATTTTAATTTACAGGCCAAATGAAAGCATCTTGCAGATATTGCCTTAAGTTCCTAACGAGCCTACCATGGAGAGAGAATGCCTTTTTTCCTTTAAAAATAAAAGAGAATTGTTTTTAAAAACTGGAAATATATGCTTTATAGAGATTATTTCAATTCTTTATAAAGACTGCATCACATTGTTAAATATACAATTTATATTTTTAAATATTGATTCAAAATATTTACTAAATGTTTTATAATTTTTGTAATTATTACAATTAATAAATAAAATAATTGAGATGATTTGCTTAGTTGAGTTTACCTTAAATGTATTAATTACTCATCACTGCAGGGCATTAATCTGTTTATTTTTAAGTATTTGCAAATTGGAGTGAGAAGGGTAGAAACTTAGTGACGAAATAATCCATAAGCTCCTTGGAAAATTTTGCTTATTACTGATTATATAAGAAGCCTTGGTGATCCACTTCTGTAAAATTTACAGCCTAGGAAACCCTATGGGGCAGGTCTACTCTGTCCTATAGGGTCTCTATGAATCGGAATCAACTCTATGGTGCACACAACAGTTAAGTAACAGCAGACCAATATTTATGACACAATGGAAAACTCAGTCTTGTATTCTCAAGAATTTCACAATCTTGATAGAGATATCTATAAGCATTCATTAACAGTAACCAATACCAGAAAGGATATTATTATTGTAGAATGTGTGATGAACTAGAAATGTGTCTAATGATAGCCTTGAGTGGTAAAAAATGTATAGAGAAATAGATACTTGAGTTTTTCATTGAAAGAGGTGTAAAATTTGAAAAGGCAAGGTGGAATCAGGGGCTATTTCAGGATAGGGAAGCAGAGTGAATGAAGCCAAGGCCCTAGACATGAGCCCAGCTTTGTTGAGATGTTCTATGAACTACTCCAACAAGCATAGTTTATACCTTTCTAGCATATCTTAATAGTTATTAAAATATTAATACATTTTATTTATGCTTTTTATTTTAATCACATTTCACACTATTATTCTACTTAGATACAATGCCTAATCCAAATGTTAAATTCTTGAAAGATCAACATAGAGTTGTCTGTGACTAAATGCATATTTTGTAAGATGTACCTGAAACTGCTAATTATTCTTTATGTTCATTCTCCTTTCTTCCTCAATAATGTGTCAATCTTAGTTTGGCACGTAGCCATATAGGATAAACACAGCATTTCTCAGTCTCCCTTGCATCTGGGTTTGGCCATGTGATGAAGTCTAGCCAAAGGGATATTAGTGTCACTTCTAGGTAGTATTCTGTTCTCTTCTCCTGCACAGCTTCCTTTCTGCTGACTCGGTGGAGGAAATGAATGATGGACATAGAGCTATTCTTTAAGACCCTAAAGGAAAAGCTATACTTTGGAACCAGCAAAGGAACAAGTTAAAAGATTATGTCCCTGATGAGCCAGCCGCCATACCAGCCCTGAATTGTCTTCTGGTTTAAGGCACTCTGGTATGTGTGTGTGTGTATGTGTGTGTCTGTGTGTGTGTGTGTACATGCATGCACATGTCTCACAGACAAACCTAATCCTAACTAATATAAAAGGTAAAAGTCAACTCTGTCCCTGTGACATACTGATGGTTCATGAAAATGCTAATTGTAAATGAAGAATTGTTTTCTTTTCCATCTTAAAATACACTTATATCAGAAGGAGGAAACCCTGGTGGTGTAGTGGTTAAGTGCTATGGCTGCTGACCAAAGGCTTGGCAGCTTGAGTCTGCCAGGTGCTCATTGGAAACTCTATGGAGCAGTTCTACTCTGTCCTATAGGGTTGCTGTGAGTCGGAATCGACTCGAGTGCACTGGGTTTGGTTTTTTGGTTTTTATGTCAGAGGGAATGAAAGACAAATTCATTACGAGAACATTTTCTAAGTTCATCATAGGACATTGGGTTAGAAATACTTATTTGTATCATGACTTTTTTTCCTATTATTAAAACTTTTGATTATATGTATTCTTCGGTAATGGTACTTCATAAGCTCTATGCATTTTGTACTTTTCTAATTTGTTAAAGTTTTCCTTTTTCAAGGTTATCTCTCTCTCTCTTTTGTGATAGAGCTTTATTTCCATTTCAGAATCTGTCTGATATCTACCCTAGTGTTTTAATAGCATGTCTTTTACCAGTGTTCAGAATAACTAGAGATAATTCAGGCATTTTTAACCCCATTAACACCCTTTAAAAAGTTTTTATTATACAAATAGATCCTCTGAAACACTTACTGTTCTTATAAACAGTGATTTCAGCCCATCATCCATTGGTGCAAATAAGAAGTTTTTCACTAGATGTCATTTGTTTAATACCTGGAGTAATACAATAAAAATTACACAGCCTTTGTAAAACACATGCAAGCTGTACACATTTATGTACATAGTACACATAGTACACATACATACACATATATCTTACATATAAATGTATACTAGTATATAGATCACATACATATATATTTTTATATATACATGTATAGATATACACACAACCAGATCTTTTTTTTTTTTTTTTTGCAGGGTTAAAACATGAAATATGGAGATAAGGACAGATGGGTACATAGAAGAGGGAAACATCCTCACCTCTCTCATTACAACTTGTGATTTTATGCAGTGAGATAAATGTGACATCACATCGGGGTATTAATGTTTCCTATTTAATGGCAAGATGATGACAAAGCAAGCACAGTTGTATGCAGGCCAGTCCAGTCAGATCATTTTAAAAACACATTTTAAGCAGGTGTAAATGCTCACGCTTGGTCAAAAAAACCCCAGTAGCCCTGTGCTCTGCCTCTGGGCACAGCTTTATAGGGATGAGCAGTCGAGCATGATGTTATTTGGAGAATGTCCATGCTTTCTTTTCCTTAGTGCACCTGATTTGAAAGCTTTGAATCTCAGAAGCATTAGAAAGAACCCACCAGGAGTTCTTATATAGTAAAGTGAAATACCTGGCCTTTAGGAGTCTGAAGAACAATTCTAGGGAGAGATGGGGAAATACAACCAGGTACTGCTACCACCAGCAAGAGAAGATATGGGAGCGCAGTAACTGGCAGGAGGAGCTGGTGGGAGCTGGTGCCAACAAGAGCTGCTGAGAGTCATTAATAGAAACGACTCCACAAACACAGTTTTCTTTACCTTTTTTTTTTTTTTTTTTGCTTATTGCCTCTCAGGAGGACAAATAGGAATTTTCTGGTAGCTAAAAAAAAAAAAAAAAAAAATTTTATTCTAAAAATCACCAGTGGGAACTTATCTGGAAAAAGGGAAGAGGAGGGAATTTATTGCTTTGAAGTCTTCCCAAACTATCATCTGAGTTACATTTTCTTTTTTAAACTCCTATTTACTGGGTAAGGAGGGAGAGCCAGAAATTTTTAGTGGAAACTACAGACAATTATTGAGTGTCTACAAAATAATTCTGCCAATTTCTTTTTCCAGAAAAAATGCTGAGTGTTTAGTAAGATGGGTACAAGTCATTAGTCAGAAAACAATTTTCCATTTTCAACTTTTGTGTGTGAATATGTGATCCCTATGATTTCAATGCAGAGTCAAAGAATGCCATTTCTACATGCGTGATTCTCCAACATGGGTGAACAGAGAAATCTTTAGATATAGGGGAAAATGAATACAGGGTCCTCAGGGAAAAGGAGTTCATAGTGCAATGCTAAAATTGTGAAGAAAAGAATGTTGCAAAATAAATAAGTAAAAATACACATAATATATCCAGGCCTGATTAGTCTATCAATCCCTTCTACCAGTGTTATCATCTTGTGGGCAGGAATTATGTCTTAAAATCCATCATCTGCCCCCATATTCCTTAATATGGTTCTCTGCACTCAGTAACCAGCGAGGATTGAGTTTTGTAGATTCAAAATGATTAAAAATAATTTATTTTAGAGATTACATTTTTCCGGAAGAGTTTACTTGTACACTTATTAGTAAACAAGGACCAATACAGAAAGTACTAAGAAGATCAAAGGATACGGACCAAATGGATCATTCTATTAATTACAATAACCAAACCAGAAACCAAACTCTTTGCCCTTGAGTCTATTCCAACTCATTTACACCCTATAGGACAGAGTAGAACTGCCATATAGGGTTTCCAAGGAGTGGTGGTGAATTGGAACAGCTGACCTTTGGGTTAGCAGCCAAGCTCTTAACCATCGTGACACCAGGGCTCCATTAATTATGATAGGTAAGTCTTATCTAGCAAAGTGCCAGATCACATGTATGTAATTTATGATCTCCCTATAGGAAGGCCTTTGAAGATTTTGTAAAAAATAATTAGCGGTAATATGGGTTACTAGGGGTGACCACTGGGACTTCCTAGATTTGATGCTTCTCTCTATGTGACTACCCTCCATGTGACACTATGAATCCAGTCTATCCTTGGGAGCTTTCTTCCAAATCACAAGTGTTGGCAATAATCTCACTGAATCTTCTCCAAGAATTATAAATCTTTGCTAATGCAAAATTGTCTTTTCTTAATGATTTTATTTACAACAACTTTGACATCCTTATTCCTCAGGCTGTAGATCAGAGGGTTCAGCATTGGCACAATAGTGGTGTAAAACAGAGAAGACAATTTGCTTTGGTCCATGGAGCTGACATTTGATGGCTGCAGGTACATGAATGCTACAGAACCATAGAAGACTGTAACAGCCAAGATGTGGGAGCTGCATGTGCTGAAAGCTTTAGACCTGCCCTCAATGGAACTGATTCTCAGGATGCTAGCAATGATGGAGACATAGGAGCCAAGGATTGCCAAGGTTGGTGTAAGTACATTAAATACAGTGAAACATAAAACTACCACTTCATTGATATAAGTGCTGGAGCAGGAGAGCTCCAGCAGTGGTAAAATATCACAGAAATAATGGTTGATTATTTTAGCCTTGCAGAAAACCACTCTTAGCATGCAACCGGTGTGAGCCGTAGCACCAATCAAGGCTATCATATATACCTCAACCACCAACCAGGAGCAGACCTGATAAGACATGGTGACATTGTAAAGCAATGGGTTACAGATAGCAACATAACGGTCATATGCCATCACAGCCAACATATGACACTCTGCAACAGCAAAAACAATAAAGAAGTAGAGCTGAGTCATGCATTCAGGGTAGGAGATGATGTTCTTCTCTGTCACAAAGTTCATCAGCATTTTGGGGGTAATGACAGTGGAACAGCAGAGATCAATGAAGGACAAACTGCTCAGGAAATAGTACATGGGGGTGTGCAGGTAAGAACTGAGCCCAATCAGTGTGATCACGCCCAGGTTCCCCACCACTGTGACCACATAGGTTCCTAGGAAGAAAAGAAAGAGGGGCAGCTGGAGTTCTGGTTTGTCCGTTAACCCAGCAAGGATGAACTCAGTCATGATGGAATGATTTCCTGCTGCCATTTTCTTCTGGGGATTCTATGGAGGAAGAGAAGAAGAAATTTGAGGTAGGTGTTTATTTGTGGGGTGGGAAACAGATGAAATCTTTTCATTCAGGTATCTCCAGTTCTCTCTCCCTGTTCCCCCTACTCCTTGTTGGGAGTTAAAGACTCTGGGATACCAGTATTACTGGTCATACAAAATAACATCAAGTGAAATTATATATATTTTTGCTTCTGTGCTACAAGAGTGGGCCTTAGTACTGGCCAGTCTCTAAACTCCCAAAGAACTGTTCTGAAAGTTAGAATATTGAGTGTTCTGAGCCTTGGTGGTACAATAGTTAAGCACTCAGCTGTTAACTGGAAGGTTGACAGTCCAAACACACCCAATGGCTCTGTGGGAAAAAGACGTGACAATCTGCTTCTGTAAAGTTACACCCTAGAAAACCCCATAGAGGTAATTCTACTCTGTCATGTGGGATTGATATGAGTTGAAAATCTACTCAATGGCACCACCACCAACAAGAAAGCAATTTCCATGTCTTATTTGCAAACCTTTCAACTTTTCTGCAATACAAATACTAGCATGTACTAAGTAGCGGTTGCCATCAAGTTGATTCTGATCATGGCAACCCCATGTGTGTCAGAGTAGAGCCGTACTCCACAGGGTGTTCAGTGGCTGATTTTTTGGCAGTAGATCACCAGGATTTTGTTCTGAGGGACATTAACTATTTGCACTATACAGCAATTCCACTATAATTACTGTTGTAAGGTGCCATGAGTCAGTTCTGACTCATAACCACCCTATGCACAACAGAACAAAACATGGCCATTCTCACAATCATTGTTATGCTTGAGTCCATTGTTGCAACCACTGTGTCAATCCATCTCGAAGGTCTTCCTCTTTTACACTTTCCTTCTACTATATCAAGCAGGATGTCCTTCTCCAGGGACCGATCCCTACTGAGAACATGTCCAAAGTATGTGAGAGGAAGTGTTGGCATCCTTGCTTTTAAAGAGCATTCTGACTGTACTTATTCCAAGGTGGATTTGTTCATTCTTTTAACAGTCCATTGTATATTCAATATTCTTCGCCAACACCGTATTTCAAAGATGTCAATTCTTTTGCAGTATTCCTTATTCATTGTCCAGCTTTCTCATGCATATGAGGCAAATGAAAACACCATGGCTTGGGTCAGGCACACCTTATTCTTAAAGGTGACATCCTAGCTTTGTAACCCTGGTAGCATAGTGGTTAACTGCTACGGCTGCTAACCAAAAGGTCAGAATTTTGAATCCACCTGGCACTTGTTGGAAACTCTATGGTGCAGTTCTACTTTGGTTTGGTTTTTGGTTTTCACAGCAGATTTCCCCAATGCAATGTGTCGTGTAATTTCTTGACTGCTTCTTTCTTGGATGTTGGATCCAAGTAAAATGAAATCCTCGACAACTGCAATCTTTTCTCTGTTTATCGTGATGTTGCACATTGGTCCATTTGTAAGGATTTTCGTATTCTTTATTTTGAGGTGTAATCCATACTGAAAGCTGTAGTCTTTGATTTCATCAGTTAGTGCTTCAAGTCCTCTTCACTTTCAGCAAGCAAAGTTGTGTCGCCTGCACATAGCAGGTTGTTAATGGATCTTCCTCCAATTCTGATGCTCTTTTCTTCTTTATACAGTCCAGCTTCTTGGATTACTTGCTCAACATACAGACAAAATAAATGTGGTGAAATATACAACCCTGAAGCACACTTTTCCTAACTTCAAACCAAGCAGTGTCCCCTTGGTCTGTTTGAATAACTGTCTCTTGATCTACTTATAGTCTCCTCCTTAGCACAATTAAATGTTCTGGATTCCCATTCTTTTCAATATTGTCCATAATTTTTTATGACCCACAGAGTCGAATGCCTTTAGTCAATAAAACACAGGTAAAAATCCTTCTGGTATTCTCTGCTTTCAGCCAGAATGCATCTGACATTAGCAGTGATATCTCTGGGTCCATGTCATCTTCTGAATCCAGCTTGAATTTCTGGTTGTTCCCTGTCAATGTACTGCTGCAACCACATTTGAATGATCTTCAAAAAAATTTTCTTTGTGACATTAATGATAGTGTTCCATAATTTCAACACATGGTTCGATCGCCTTTCTTTGAAGTAGGCATAAATACCAATCTATTCCAGTCGGTTGGCCAGGTAGCTCTCTTCCAAATTTCTAGGCATAGATGAGTGAGCACTTCTAGTGTTTCATCCATTCTTTGGAACATCTCAACTAATATTCTGTCAACTCCTGGAGCCTTGTTTTTCACCAAAACCTTCAGTGAACCTTAGGCCTCTTCCTTTATTACCATCTGTTCCTGATCACAGGCTACCTCCTGAAATGGATGAACATCAACAAATTCTTTTTGGTACAGAGACTCTGTGTATCCCTTCCATCTTCTTTTGATGGTTTCTGCATCCTTCCCTATTTTGCCCACAGAATCCTTCACTACTGCAACTTGAGACTTGAATTTTCTCTTCAGTTCTTTCAACTTGAGAAATGCCGAGGATGCTTTTTCCTTTTTGTTTTATAACTCCTGGCCTTTGCACATGTCACTATAATACTTTACTTTGTCTTCTTGAGTCACACTTTGAAATATTCTGGTAGCCTCTTTTACTTCATTGTTTCTTCTATTTCTCTCGCTACTCAAGTTTCAAGAGCTAGTTCAGAGTCTCTTTTGACATCCATTTTGATCTATTCTTCCTTTCCTGTGTTTTCAATGACCTCTTGCTTTCTTCATATATGTCTTTGATGTCATTCTGCAATTCATCTGGACTTCCATCATTAGCGTCCAAAAGGTCAAATTTATTCTTCAAATGGTCTCCAAATTCAGGTGGTTTACACTCAGGTTTGTACTTTGGCTCTTGCAGACTTGCTCTAATTTTCTTCAGCTTCAACTTGAACTTGAATATGAACAATTGATGGTCTGTCAAAGTCAGCCCCTGGCCTTGTTCTGACTGATAATCTTGAGCTTTTCCATCATCTCTTTCCACAAATGTAGTTGATTTGATTCCTGTGCATTCCATCTGGTGAGGTCCACCTGGCGAAGCCCACTCATATTGTTGACATTTATGTTGTTGGAAAAAGGTTTTGTTGGTTTTGCAAAATTCTATCATGTGATCTTCAGTATCCTTCCTATCACCAAGGCCATATTTTCCAAATACCACTCCTTCTTCTTTGTTTCCAACTTTCACATTCCTGTCACCAGTAATTATCAATGCATCCTGGTTGTAGTTTTGATCCATTTCAGACTGCAGAAGTTGGTAAAAATCTTCAATTTCTTCATCTTTGGCATTAGTGGTTGCTGCATAAGTTTGAATAATAGTCATATTAACTGGTCTTCCTTGAGGGATATGGATATTGTCCTATCACTAACAGTGTTGTACTTCAGGATAGACCTTGAAATGTTATTTTTTTGACAATCAATGCAATGCCATTTGTCTTCAAGTTGTCCCTCCTGGCAATGTAGAACATGTGATTGTCAATTCAAATTGGCCAATACCAATCCATTTCAGCTCACTACTTCCTAAGATATCAATGTTTATCCATTCTATTTCATTTTTCATGACATTGAATTTTCCTAGATTCATACTTCGTAGATTCTATATTCCTAATATTATTGGATATTTACAGCTGTTTCTTCTGTTTTTAAGTCGTGCCACATCAGCAAATGAATACTCTGAAAGCTTGACTCTGAAAGTTCTTCCCCTATTGTCTTCTGAGTGCCTTCCAACGTGAGGGACTTATCTTCCAGCAGGATGTCAGACAATGTTATGCTGATATTTCTAAGGTTTTCAGTGGCTAATTCCTTTCAGAAGTAGACCTCCAGTTCCTCCTTCCTAGTCTGTCTTAGTCTGTAAGCTCAGCTGAAACCTGTCCACCATAGATGACCTTACTGGTATTTGATTACCAGTGGCATAGCTTCCAGCATCACAGGAACATGCAAGCCTCTCCAGTACACACAAAATGACAAATGCATGGGGTACAATAGTGAATAGTTTCTCTGAAATGACAAAGAGATTAGACAGGACTGCAAGCATGAGTAGCTAAAAGGAGAAACAGAAGGTGAAATGGGGAAGGACCCATACAGAGATAGACAGTACTTGTCTCATACACAGATGACTTGTTTATAATATGCCTAACTATGGGCAAATGTTTAACCACAATGAGCTTTAGTTACCTAATACATGAAATAAGTATACTAGTAATTGTCATGTCTGTCCTCCAATCTTATCTCTTTGTCATATCAGAAAAACCACTCACTGCAATTAATGTGAGGAAAGTATTAATTTAAAGTACAAAAATAATATATCAACCACTGATTTACATTGGTTACTCTTTAGAGAGTATTTTGACTACTGGCACCAATTCAAAAATATGGAAATAGTGGCTCTCAAAAGTAACTGAATGGCTAACATTTAGTATATCACTCAAATTGAACCCACATCCAGGAAGGAAGTTCATTTTCTAACGAGAAGCCAGAAGCTCCTAAGATTAAAGGTAAAAGTCATTCATTCCAAAAACACCATGTGCTATATACTCTTACATAACCTGACATGGTCTGTGAAGATTGGGGCTTTTGTTCTGGAGGACTATGGCTGCAGAATGAAAATCTTGCACGGTATTCAGACCTGCTGTCTCTGTATGTCTTAAGCACTCACCTTCAAATCAGATCTTTTACCACTCCCTCATTGGCATTAAAGACCAAAGCGGAAAGAACGTATGTATCTCTGAGATGTGAGTTTTGAAGAACATTGATGAGTTCTTGGCATGGGACACCATGATAACTGTCTATGTTCAAAAGAAAGAAATCCAAAAGACATCATTGAAGATTGATGGTGTATCAAAAACAAGGAAAAGAGTGTTGAGATAAGAATGAATGGGGGTGTGATATTACAATTTATTATAGGGTGATATTATTCAGTGCGTACTGTGTAATAAAGTGAAGTGGTTAAGTGCTACAGCTGTTAACCAAGTGGTTGGCAGTTCGAATCTGCCAGGTGCTCCTTGGAAACTCTGTGGGGCAGTTCTACTCTGACCTATAGGGTCACTATGAGTCGAAATCAACTCAACAGCAGTGAGTTTGGTTTTTGGTTTTACTGTGTGATTAGAGCTGTCCAGACACATCAAAAATAATATTTGATATATTTCCCCAGCAACCATATGTGGGATGAGCTTATCATTCCAATTTTATAGATGAAAAAACTGAAACTTGACAGACTTAAGTGAGTTGTTCATGGCGACTCTGGATTTTCAATATAGATGTGGACAGTGGTTTCCTAATTCTACAGATAAAGTTGACATAACTCTAGGAAATAAAAGATTTGAACTAATACTGATATCTTCTGGAAATACCAATGTGCTTAAAAAAAAAAAAATGCCTGTACAAAATGCATGCTAGATTACCAGTACATGAGAGCTGGAAAAAAATTGTGATAGCAATAATTAACATTTTTGTGTGATTCCAATTAGACAAGCATCTAGACTAGATCCCATGGAGATGAATCTTGGACTTGTCATTTATCCATGTTCAGATTGCTCAATGAATGGTGGATGGATAAAGGGCATTACTAAGTTCAAAACTTGAAATAAATCAAAACACAAATACCTTTCCCAGATTGTCAATTTCATCTAAAATTCTCCTATTATAAGAGCAAGGTGTCATTCTGCCACTAAAATGTTTGCTGAAGGTTATTTGTGCTTACACTGTGCAAGTGCAACCTGAAAACAAACAAATTTAAAGCCAAAATTTTACCTGTTGTGTAGTCCTCTGCTTTCCTGTTTCAAGGTGTTTCAAGTACAATACTAATGACGAAAGTTATTTTACAGTAATCTCAATCTTTGGTATTGGGAGTTTTCACATGATTACTACTTTCTGGGTTATTATTAAAGTCCTCTAAAATTTTAAATAATTATATTTTGAAAGTTTTTTTTTTTGTTTGCTTGTTAATAGGAAATAGTTTTCTTTTGTTGTTGAAGCTTCTTATCTATAGGAGTAGAGTTTATCCATGGTTATGAAGGAATTCTTCAACAGTGAAGGCCTGTTAGCCTCTAGGTAGCATCATAACACTGCAAAGCTATGAACTAAAAGTGATTTGTCTAGAATTTAGTAATAGTACCAGAAAAAACTGGTTACCTTCTCAGGTACACAATTATTTGACTTTTTTGAAAAATAAAGTGAGTTAGAAACAAAGAAGAAGGAAGAGCAGTTGGAAAATATGGCCTTGTTGGTAGAAACGGCATGGAAGATTGCATGATACAATTTTGCAAGACCAAAAACTTATTGATTGGAATACCTTTTCACAATATAAATGGTTACTAAACAATTGGATATCACCAGATGGACACACAGGAATCAAATTGACTATATCTGTGGAAAGATATGTTAGAGAAGCTCAGTATCATCAGTCAGAACAAGGTCAGGAGCCAACCGTAGAACCAAACATCAATTGCTCATACATAAGTTCAAACTGGAGCTGAAGAAAATTGAAAGAAATTCACAAGAGGCAAAATGTGACTTTAAGTATATCCCACCTGAATTTAGAGACCATATCAAGGATAGATTTGATACACTGAACCCTAATGACTGAAGACCAGACAAGTTATAGAATGACATCAAGGACATCATAAATGAACAAAGCTAAAGGTCACAAAAAGACAAAAAAAGAGGGGAAAAAAAGATCAAAAATGGATATCAGAAGAGAACTGAAACTTGCTCTTGAACATAGATTAGATAAAGAGAAACGAAGAAATTATGAAGTAAAAGAACTAAATAGAAGATTTCAAAGAATGGATCAAGAAGAAAAAGTAAAGTATTATAATGAAATATGCCAAGGCCTGGAGCTAGAAAACCAAAAGGAAAGAAAATGATCAATATTTCTCAAGCTCAAAGAACTGAAGAAAAAAATTCAAGCCTTCAGTTGCAATTTGAAGTATTCTAGGAGGACAATATTTAATGATGCAGGAAGCATTAAAAGAAGATGGCAGGAATACAAAGAGTCACTGTAACAAAAAGAATTGGTCAACATTCATTCATTTCTGGAAGTTCAAGTTTCACTGATAGCACTGCAGAAAAACATGGCTCCAGGAATTGATGGGATACCAACTGAAATGTTTCAACAAAAGAATGCAGGCTTGGAAGCATTCACTCCTCTATGCCAAGAAATTTGAAGGGGAGCTACTGGGCTAACCTAATGGAAGAGATCCATATATGCGCCTTGCCAAAGAAAGGTGATCCAACAGAAGATGGAAATTTTGTAACAATACATTAATATCACATACAAGTAAAATTTTACTGAAGACACTTAAAAAATGGTTTCAGCAGTATATACACAGGGAACTGCCAGAAGTTCAAGTCAATTCAGTAGAGGACATGGAACCTGGGATATCATTGCTGATGTCAGATGGATCTTGGCTGAAAGCAGAGAATAAATACCAGAAAGAAGTTTCCCTGTGTTTTATTGACTATGCAAAGCATTCAATTCTGTGGATCTTACTTAAGAAATTATGGATGACATTGCGAAGAATGGAAATTCTAGAACACTTAATTGTACTTATGCGGAACCTGTACATAGACCAACAGGCAGTTGTTCAAATAGAACAAGGAGACACTGCATGGTTCTAAATCAGGAAAGTTGCGTGTCAGGGTTGTATCTTTTCACCATGATTATTTTGTATGCTGAGAAAATAATCCTAGAAGCTGGATTGTATGGAGGAAAACAGGGCATCAGGATTAAGTGATACTCTTTAACAACCTTTGATATGCTGATGACACAACTTTGCTTGCTGAAAATGAGGAGGACTTGAAGCATTTACTGATGAAGTTCAAAACTACAACCTTCAGTATTGACTATACTTTAACATAAAGAAAACAAAAATCCTCACAACTGGACCAATAAACAACATCATAATAAATGGATAAAAGATTGAAGTTGTCAAGGATTTCATTTTACTTGGATCCACAATCAATACCCACAGAAGCAGCAGTCATGTACTAACAAAGAATAGTCCAAGATGAAGTTAGAAAAAATAATCCCTTTCCAACAGCATCAAAAAGAATAAAGTAACTAGAAATAAATTAAATGAAGAAACCCAAGACAAATACACTGAAAAGTACAAAACATTTTTTAAAGAACTTAAGAAAGACCTAAGTCAATAGAATAACATCACAAGTTAAGCAATCAGAAGCTCAATATTGTTAAGATGACAGCACTCCCCAAATTTATGTACAGATTCAAAGCAATTGGTATTAAACTCCCCAGTTCTTTTTTGCAGGTATTGACAAGCTAATCCCGAAATTCATAAGGAAATTCAAGAATACTTAAACAACAAAACAAACTTTAATGAAAAGAAAAAAGGTGGAAGACTAACAATTCCACATTCCTAGATTTAATACAAAGCAACAGTAATCAAAAAAGTGTGATATGAGCATAAATCCAAACATAAAAATAAATGGAACAGAATTGAAAGCCCATACATCTATAGTCAATTTAGTTTTGGCAAGGGTGCCAAGACCATTCAATGGTGAAGAATAGTGTCTTCAACAAAGGGTGCTAGGATAACTGGATGTCCAGGTACAAAAGAATGAAGCTGGACCCCCTTCTTCATACCATACATAATAATTAACTCATAATATATCACTGATCTAAATGTAAAAAAGTATAACCATAACACTATTGAAAGAAATATAACAGTAAATTTTTTGGACCTTGGATTGTGCAATGGTTTCTTAGATATGACACCAAGAGCAAAAGCAACAACAAAAATAGATTAACTGGATTACATCAAAAATAAAAGAAAAAAAATTTCTGCATCAAAAGACTTTAACAAAAACATGAAAAGACAACCTAAAAATGGAAGAAAATATTTACAAAGCGTATATCTAATAATCAACATCTGATTCAAGCAGCAGTCAAGAAATCAGATGATGCATTGCATCAGGCAAATCTGCTGTAAAAGACCTCTTTAGAGTGTTAAAAACCAAAGACATCGCTTTAAGGACTAAGTTGTGCCTGGCCCAAGCCATGGTGTTTTCAGTCACCTCATGTGCATGGGAAAGCTGGACAATGAATAAGGAAGACTAAAGAAGAATTGGTGACTTTGAATTATAGGGTTGGTGAAGAATATTGACTATACCATAGACTAGCAAGAGAATGGACAAACCTGTCTTGGAAGAAGTACAGTAAGAATGTTCCTTAGAGGGGAGGATGGTGCGACTTCATCTCACATACTTTTGTCATGTTATTAGGAGGGATTGGTCCTTAGAGAAGGACATCATGCTTGGTAAAGTAGAGGGTCAGCTAAAAAGAGGAAGAGCCTAAACATGATGGATTGACACAGCAGATGCAACAATGGCTCAAGCATAACAATGATCATGAGGATGGTGCAGGACCGAACAGTGTTTCATTTTGTTGTACATACAGTTGCTATGAATCGGAACTGACTCGACAGCACCTAAGAATAACATCAACAACATTATGTAATAAGGGTCTAATATCTAGAGTATGTAAAGAAGCCCTGTTGGCACAGTGCTTAAGTGCTCAACTGTTAACTGAAAGTTTGGTGGTTCAAACTCACCAAGTGGCTCCATGGCATAAAGACCTGGTGATCTGCTCACATAAAGATTACAGCCTAGGAATCTCTATAGGGTAACTCTTATCTGTCATATGGGTATCACTGTGAGCTAAAGTTGACTTCATGGCACCTAATCACAACAACGTCTAGAACATGTTAAGAACTCTTACAACTCAAGAATAAAAAGACAAACACTTAATGAAAATATGAGCAAAGAACCTGAATAAACATTTCTCCAAAAAAGATATACAAATGGCCTATAAACACATTAAAAGATGGTCAACATCATTAATCAATAAAAGAAAGGAAGTAAAACCACAATGAACAATACTTCACATTCACTAGGATACCTATATTTAAAAAAGGTAGACAATAAGAAGTTTAGACAAGGAGAAATTGAAACCTTCATACATTGCTGGTGGGATTGTAAAATGAAACAGCTGCTTAGGCAACTCATCAAAATGCTATAATACAGGGTTAGCCAGCAATTACACCCTTAGTTATGTAGCCAAGAGAATTGAAAACATATGTAGACATAAAAACTTGTGCATGAGTGTTCAGAGAAGAAATATTCATAGCAGTCAAAGAGTAAAAATAGCCCAACTGTCCATCAAGTGATAAATAAACAAAATGTGGTATATCCATAAAAGGGGATGTTATTATACAAGAAGAAGTAATGAAGTACTGAGACATGTCAAGATATGAATTAAAAATATTCTGTCACGTGAAAAAGCCACAAAAGGCCAACTATTGTATGATTCCAGTCATATGAAAAGTTCAAAATAGACTTGTAGAGACAGAAAATAACTTACTGTCTGCCAGGTGGTAGGGGGAGGGGAGAGTGAAGAGTGACTGCCAAAGAGTATGGGGATTGTTTTGCCAGGGATGATGAAAATGCTTTAAAATTAGATAGTTGTGAGGGTTGTACAACTCTATGAATATACTTAAAAACACTGAATCGTACCCATTAAAAGGGTAAATTTTGTGGTACGTGATTATATGTCAAGGATGCTATAAATAATAAAGAAACCACCAGGACTACCATCACCACAGCAACAACAACAAAATAGTAACTGGATGCTGATAGTTTACCACCCTTCTCTAAGCCTTTCCCATCTAGGTTATACCTGGTATACACCTCTTACTTTATTTCAAACATACCCTTAAGGTCTTGTCCAAACAATGAAGTATTCCCCTAGTCGAAAAAATGTATGCTATGTTGCCTCAAAAACTATGACTATCTTTTGCAATTATAATCTTTTTTTCTCTCTAATATATTAGCAAAAACAAAACAGGCCTTTGCAATCAGGAATTATTCATAAGTTACATACATGTGGTAGGTATATATTCTATTTAAATTTTTCTCCTATGTCTTTAATCAGAAAAAACAAATCAAGAAATATGAAAATAAAATAAACATAACTTAAAACCAAACCAAATCCATTGTCCTTGAGTCAATTTCGACTCATAATGACCCTATAGAACAGGGTAGAACTGCCCCATAGGGTTTCTAAGGCTTTAAGTCTTTACAGAAGCAGACTTCCATGTCTTTCTCCCATCAAGCATTTGGTGGGCTCTAACTGCGAAACTGCGCAGCTGAGCACTTAACCAGACACCATCAGGGCTCCTTAAATGCAGCTTCCAAAGAAACCCCATTGCTATAGAGTAGATTCCAACTCATAGTGACCCTATAGTGTAGTGTAGAACTGCCCCCATAAGATTTCCTATGTTGTACTATTTACCTGAGCAGATCACTAGGGCTTTTCTCCCATGGAGATGTTGGTGAGTCTGAACCTGGGCCTCCAAGTGTTCTTCCCATTTCAATCATGGCCGAGGAAGCAAAACCAGAACAGACCCAAATTTTTTAATTTGAGGTGAACTGCAACCATAACTAGAGGGAAAATTTATGGGTTGAAGTCCTGCTAGAAACTTTATCTCCCTCTTAGAAAACAAAGGCAGCATACACATTGCATAGCAACAAAGTGTCATGTCCCTCAGATTGTGAGGAGAATTGGAAGCAGCGGTGCCTGTTCAAGATGGGAGCTGACCATTCCACTGTGAATAGTGTCGCTCTCCCAAGTCCTGGCAAAAATCCAATCTCACATATCAGACTCCTGAAAAGACTCACTACGCCTCTTCGTAGTCTCCCGTTCCAGGGCTTCAATTCGTAATTTTTCTTGTTTCAATTATGTTTCTGGATTACCCAAATTAAAAAAAAAAAAAAAAAATTGGGTCTACTCTGGTTTCCCTTTGGCTACTGTAACTGAAATGATTCGAACCAGTTTGAAAACCTGGTTTGCACCTCCAGCCTTTCAGTTAGCAGCCAAGCGCTTAACCACTGTGCCAGCAGAGCTCCTTAAACACAGCTTAAAACCAAAACCAAGCCCACTGCCATCAAATCCATTCTGACTCACATCGACAATATAACAAAGTCATCATAAGATTACTAAAGTATGCCGATATTTTTTTATTTTGAGTTTTACTGGTTTGATAGAATAAAAAGATGTTATAGTCCTAGGTTTTCTTGATGTTAGTGAAGTATTTGCTAAATCTCTTGTAATATTCTTATGTACACATTGTGGTTATCTGTGGTGGATGAAAATACAGAAGAATACCTCATATTACATGAACTCAAAGAACATCTCAAGACTAAATGTAAGTGAATAATCTTGAATTATCATTCCGTATGACTTCATACATAGTCTTGTCTTGAAAAATCATCTTATGAATAATTGGATGGAGCCATAGAAGAAATTATTATAAAATTCAAAGATAGCATCAACATAGAAAAAAATGAGTACTTATATGATGATAATAATTCAAGAAGATATTGTTAGATATGGACTGATATTTAAAAAAATAAATTTGACAGTGATAAACATATTTTTTCTGTGAAATATAAATTCATTTATTTCATGGATATTTGGGCATCTAAAAAAAATTTTTTTTCTTTTTTTTTTACCACTAGTCAGAAATTATTTAGGGCACTCAAAATAGAGGGATGAATAGGATAGGATTCCCTGCTCTTCAGGATCTCACAGTCTAGAAAGAGAGAAGGGAAGACTAGAAACTGTGATAAATGTTAGGATTGCACAGGTCGTACAGGAACATAGTGAACGCAGTACTAACTAAGAATATGGAGTCATTGCAGAGGCATAGCGAGTGGGGGGAAGAAAGAGGCACTTGCTCCCAGGTGCAAATCCAAGGGGGCAGGAGACAAGGTGCAGGCACCACAAACATGAAAGGCACCTGACTGAGGCAGTCAGACAAGAAGGGAGGAAGACATTTCTGCAGACATGTCACTACCATCAAGGTCTTTTCTTGAAATTGGTGTGTAAAAAAAAGGGGGGGTGCAATTTAGAGATTGCCTCTGTGCCCTCTTCATTTCCCTATGGCCCTGGATCATTGAAGGCTTCCAGGAGGAGCAGCCTGAACCTAGAAGTATAAATAGGTGTTAGCCAGACTTGCAAGATGTTCAAAATTGAGAAGCATTGAACTAACAGATCTTCACGTTCAAAAGATCTGCATCAAGAGAAAAAACAGCTAAAAATGCAATGAATCCCAAAGGATTCATTAAAAGGAACATAGTACCCAGAATAAGGGACATGATATCCACACAAGATCAATTGCACCTGGTGAACTGTGCATAGTTCTAGGTTCTATATTTTAGGATGGTCACTAACAAATTATAACTATCTAGGAAAAATGAAGGTTTGGATAAAGATGATTTATCACAAATATCTACATGACTAATAACACGGTAGAGGGATTGGACTTATTGTATGTTACCTCAGATGGCAGACCTATGTCTAATGTCTCAACATCAGAACCTTTCTAACGATAAATGTGTCTGAAAGTAGGATAGGTTGACATATGGAAAAGAAGATAATTTTCTGTCTTTAAATGCATTACAGGAAAAAATGAGTAGCCATTTGACACATAGCTTTAGGAAATTCCTATATTGTTGTAAGGAGGGTAAGACTTCATGAAGATCAAAAGGTTTTAGGACAGAGGGGAGTCAGGTACTCACCTTTTCTCTGTGTGGAGAGACCAAGTTCCCTCTGAAAGAAACAGCTCTTAGTAATGTAGGTGGTGACAGTTCTAAGCGTTCAGAATGCAGATCTCAGTTTCTGAGCTGCTCATGTAAAGGGTATGAGTCAAAAGTTATGATTCCTTAGTCTACCTCCCTCATAGTGCTACCTGAGACGCTGGACAAAGTGGCATGTTTTTATCCAGGGACTGGATATACCAGAGGTCTCATCAAAAACATACTGATAGATGGTCCCTCAAGGTTTCTGTTCATCAGGGATAAGCTATTGGGAAAAAGGAGCAATTAAAATTTTGTTTTCTCGTCCTTCTTATGATGTTCCTGTTAGCTCCTTTGTGTACATGATATTCTCATTCATTAGGCTATTGACTAGAAATTAGGACCTAGTAGACATTGTTCTAGGAGGTCCTCATAACAACACCTTCCAACATGAATATAATTTCTGAAATATTTGAAAACATACTTGTCATCTTTTTCTATTTCTTTAAGGTTTAGAGAAGTAGTTCATTGCATTTGTTAGTGTTGCTCTCTATAGTTTTGAAGACTTTTTACTGAACCCTTACTATGTACCACACACAGTTCTAAACTTGTTACATTTATTAGCATATTTAATCCTCTCCCAGCCCAAGTTGAAAAATAATATTGGTTTCAATCAAGTAACAATTGCACATGATTTATCTTAGTATCTTATGCCCATTTAAAAAATGATGGGACTGAGGCTTAGAAAGGTAATTTGCTTACACTTACCCAGATAGTCACATGAAGTGTAGCTTGCTCATAAAATGATTACATTTAGTATGCTGCATTTCTAAAGCATTCATTTATTTATTCATTTAACACATGTGCAAAACACCATGGTGTGTTAGGATGCCAACTTACAGATACAAAACTGTATTTTTAAACAAATTTTCCTAACTTAATACATATTTTGTGAACAGTTAGATAGCACCTACCATGATGGTGCAGTGGTGAAAGCTAGTCTACTGCTAAAGGAAAGGTCTGTGGTTCAAAACCACCAGTGGCTCCAAGACAGAAAGATGTGGCACCTTGCTTCTGCAGAGACTGATAACTGTGGAAACCCTATAGTGTTACTAGGATTCAGAATTGACTCCACGGCAGTGGGTTGGGTTATTTTGGTTTTATACATCATATAACTTTTGAAGCACTCTACAGCTTTAGTCCTCCCACGTTTATCTATATGTATTATCCTCTTTTATGAATGAAGAAACTGAAGCACAGAAATGTTGATCAACTTTTCAACATGAGGGCACTATCAATAATTACAAAGACAACAGTTATAAACCAAAATTGTGCAAGGTAAGCTGAGACTAAATTTCTGTTTCGTAGAATCTATTTGTTTTCTTTGCAAATGTAGACCAAAGATGACTTTGTAAAAATCTACATCACACTGGTGACTAGTACTGTGCCTAGGCTGAAATCCATAATGCATGTTGCATATGCTCTACTAAGCCCAATCTCCGCAATCTGTAACTTCCTTCTGTAGCAAACACACCTGGAATATATGATGTAAAAACTGACGAGTATAGAAGACATGTAATGTTTGACTTCCAAAACCCTTCATATCTTTTAGTAATATACACAGTCTTCTGACCTCTAACACTTCAGACATGAAGTCAAATTAAAGTAGCAGACCTGTCATAACCTACTGCTCTTAGGGTCACACGAATGGAATTTAAAAAACAAATAAACAAGAACAAAGCCCAATGCCATCTAGCTGATTCCTGCTCATAGTGACCCTATAGGACACAGTAGAACTGCCTCATAGGGTTTCCAACCAGCAACTGGTGGATTCCAACTGCCAACCTTTTGGTTATCAGCCGAATGCTTAACCACTGTGCCACCAGGGGTCCCTGGAATATTTAAGAGGGTGCTAAATTAGTCAATCATTGAGGAAAAATATCTGAGTCTCTATTAGCCATAAACATCACAAACTTTAATTCTCTCAGGTATAGGTCAAAATTCAGGAAAGAAATATTTATACTGAGTTTAAATTATCAGTAACATTTATTGTTATAAAGCAATGATTCCTTTACTGTGGCCACTTTTCTGTATCTTGAGGTCAATCCCATTTGTAGCCATCCATCTACTATAATCTCTAGATTTAGAACAAACACAAGCATATCCATTCAGTGATACCAAATTCACTCTTGCTCTTGGGTCTACTTGCTTCTTTGTTATGAACAGAAAGGGAATCTCTTCAATTCTCTGTTATTCCCTGTTTTAGTTGGCTATATGCCCAGCTGGTGGAGGCAAGTATTTGACTTCTCTGTCAATATGAGCCCACAGGTTGACCTCTATCACTCTCTACATACTGAATATTCAGGAAAGGTCTTTCTGTAATAGGAAAGAAGAAAATATATTCCTGTCATGACATAAATAGTTTATACTCTCAAGCTCTAAGTTAGTTCTGCTTCCACCAAAAGGCTGCGCATGTGTGGTGGGCTGTTCAGTTATGTACTTCCTCTCATTTGTCTAGAGATGCACCATTTATAAAGACACATTGGCATTCATTATCTCATTCCAGTGAATCTCTGTAAGAATTTGGTGCAAATTATGATGGTTCAGGTTATGTGTCAACTTGGCTGGGCCATGATTATCAGTGGTTTGGCAATTACGTTGTAGTTTGGCAGCTATGTAATGATGTAATTACCTCTGTAATGAGATCTGAAATAATGTAACCACCTCCATTATGAGATCTGTTATGAGCAACCAATCAGTTGAAAGGGAGTTTCTTTTGGGATGCACCTGCATCCGATATAGGTGAACCTTCTGGTAAAGCTGTAGGGCTTTTCTTCCTTCTGAATGCTACAGCTGTCTCCTGTTTACCTGACCTCCAGTTCTTGAGGCTTTAGATGTCTGCTTACCTGTCCCTCTTGGTATTCATCAGCCTTCACTGTCTCTGCGGCAGCTACCTGCCAGCTTACCTTGGGTTAACCAATCACTGCAGCTACATCAGTCAGGAGAAGCCTCCAGCCTGACCCACTGATTTGAGACTTATCAGCCTCTATAACTACGTGAGTAGTTTCCTTGATGCAAATCTCTCTCTCTTTCTATATATATATACACATATATATGTTGTCAGGTGCCCTCACATCAGTTCCAACTCATTGTGACCCTATGTACAACAGAACAAAACACTACTCGGTACTTCACCATTCTCACAGTCGTTGTTATGCTTGAGCCCATTGTTGCAGCCACTGTGTCAGTCCATCTCATTGAGGTTCTTCCTCTTTTTCACTAACGCTCTACTTTACCAAGCATGATGTCTTTCTCCAGGGACTGGTCCCTCCTTATAACACGTCCAAAATATGTGAGATGAAGTCTCACCATCCTTGCTTCTAAGGAACATTCTGGCTGTACTTCCTCCAAGACAGATTCGTCCATTCCTTTGGCAGTCCGTGATATATTCAATATTCTTTGCCAGCACCATAATTCAAAGGCGTCAATTATTCTTTGATCTTCCTTATTCATTGTCCAGCTTTGACATGCATATGAGACGATTAAAAACACCATGGCTTGGGTTGGGAGCACAGCTAAGTGTTCCGGAATTCCCATTCTTCACAATGTTATTCATGATTTGTTATGATCCGCAGAGTCAGTAAAACACAGGTAAACATCTTTCTGGTATTCTTGGCTTTAAGCCAGGATCTATCTGCATTAGCAATGATATCCCTGGTTCCACATTCTCTTCTAAATCTGGCTTGAATTTCTGGTAGCTCCCTGATGATATACTGCTGCAACTGCTTTTGAATGATCTTCAGGAAATTTTACTGCCTGTAATATTAATGATATTCTTTGATAATTTCCACATTCAATTGAATCACCTTCCTTTGGAAAGGTCATAAATCTGGATATCTTCCAGCCCGTTTGGCCAGGTAGATAGATGTCTTCCAAATTTTTTGGCATAGGCTAGTGAGCACTTCTAAATCTGCATCTGTTTTTTGAAATATCTCAGTTGGTATTCTGTCATTTGATGGAATCTAGTTTTTCTCCATTGCCTTCAGTGCAACTTGGTCCTCTTCCTTCAGTATCATAGGTTCTTGATCATGTGCTACTGCCTGAAATGGATGAACAATGACCAAATCTTTTTGGTACAGTGACTCTGTGTATTTCTTACATCTTCATTTGATGCTTCTTACGTTGTTTAATATTTTCGCCGTAGAATCCTTCAATATTGCAACTACAATAGTCTTTTTAGTAAAACGTTATGTCAGTCACCATGCATTGTCAATTTCACTTAAGAACTATCACTATTCCCAACAAATAATTACTCACATATTTAGTTATAAGAAGATCTCCTTTTAAGAACCTTGCCCTACCATTGGGATTGACACAGTATTCAATTATTTAAATACATAACACAAAACAATGTTCACTTTGCCTTTATTTTGGAGGCTGTTGTTGTTGTTGTTGTTGGGTGCCGTCAAGTCGGTTCTAACTCGTAGAGACACTATGCGCAACAGAACGAAACACTACCTGGTCCTGCACCATCCTTACAATAGCTGTTATGCTTGAGCTCATTGTTGCAGCATGTCAATCCACCTCGTTGAGGGTCTTTCTCTTTTCCACTGGCCCTGTATTTTGCAAAGTGTAATGTCCTTATCCAGGGACTGATCCCTCCAGACAGCATGTCCAAAGTATGTAAGACACAGTCTCGCCATCCTTACTTCCAAGGAGCATTCTGGTTATACTTCTTCCAAGACAGATTTGTTCATTATTTTGGCAGTCTATGGTATATTTAATATTCTTCACCAACACCACATATCAAAGGCATCAATTCTTCTTCTGTCTTCCTTATTCATTGTCCAGCTTTCAAATGCATATGATGTGATTGAAAATATCATGCCTTGGGTCAGGCGCACCTTAATCTTCAAGGTGACATCTTTGCTTTTCAACACTTTAAGGAGGTCAGTTGCAGCAGATTTGCCCAATGCAATGCGTCTTTTGATTTCTTGACTGCTGCTTCCATGGCTGTTGATTGTACATCCAAGTAAAATGAAATCCTTGACAACTTCAATCTTTTCACTGTTTATCATGATGTTGCTCATTGGTCCAGTTGTGAGGATTTTTGTTTTCTTTATGTTGAGGTGCAATCCATACTGAAGGCCATGTTCTTTGATCTTCATTAGTAAGCGCTCCAAGTCCTTTTCACTTTCAGCAAGCAAGGTTGTGAATACCAGTGGCATATCTTGCAGCATCACAGCAACATGTAAGCCCCCACAGTATGGCAAACTGACAAGACACGTGGGGGATTTTGGAGGCTAGAATTACAGTAATCCATGGAAAGTTTTGAATACTTCAGGTTTAACTCCAAATTGCTTTTAAGAAAGACATTTAGAATGAGGCCCAAGAATTCTACCAACTAGCTTTAATTTTAATCTCTTTCACTTTTATTTATGACCACTAATGACTACAGCAGAAAGCAGAGTACATCCCCTACTCATCTCATTTTGAGAGCTTTATTGATCGAAAACTATAATCCACTTATGAAATAGGCCCAGCTTATTTTTTTTTAACTTTTATTGAGCTTCAAGTGAATGTTTACAAATCAAGACAGACTGTCACATATAAGTTTATATACACCTTACTCCATACTCCCACTTGCTCTCCCCCTAATGAGTCAGCCCTTCCAGTCTCTCCTTTCGTGACAATTTTGCCAGCTTCCAACTCTCTCTATCCTCCCATTTCCCCTCCAGACAGGAGATGCCAACACAGTCTCAAGTGTCCACCTGATACAAATAGCTCACTCTTCATCAGCATCTCACTCCTACCCACTGTCCAGTCCCTTCCAATTCTGATGAGTTGTCTTTGGGAATGGTTCCTGTCCTGGGACAACAGAAGGTTTGGGGACCGTGACTGCCAGAATTCCTCTAGTCTCAGTCAGACCATTAAGTATGGTCTTTTTGTGAGAATTTGGGGTCTGCATCCCACTGATCTCCTGTTCCCTCAGGGGTTCTCTGTTGTGCTCCCTGTCAGGGCAGTCATCAGTTGTGGCCGGGCACCAACTAGTTCTTCTGGTCTCAGGATGATGTAAGTCTCTAGTTCATGTGGCCCTTTCTGTCTCTTGGGCTCTTAGTTATCGTGTGACCTTGGTGTTCTTCATTCTCCTTTGATCCAGGTGGGTTGAGACCAATTGATACATCTTAGATGGCCGCTTGTTAGCATTTAAGACCCCAGATGCCACATTTCAAAGTGTGATGCAGAATGTTTTCATAATAGAATTATTTTGCCAATTGACTTAGAAGTCCCCTTAAACCATGGTCCCCAAACCCCTGCCCTTGCTCCGCTGACCTTTGAAGCATTCAGTTTATCCCAGAAACTTCTTTGCTTTTGGTCCAGTCCTGTTGAGCTGACCTTCCATGCATTGAGTATTGTCCTTCCCTTCACCTAAAGCAGTTCGTATCTACTAACTAATCAGCAAAAAATCCTCTCCCACCCTCCCTCCCTCCCCCCTCGTAACCACAAAAGTATGTGTTCTTCTCCGTTTTTTCTATTTCTCAAGATCTTATAATAGTGGTCTTATACAGTATTTGTCCTTTTGCCTCTGACTGATTTCGCTCAGCATAATGCCTTCCAGGTTCCTCCATGTTATGAAATGTTTCAGAGATTCGTCACTGTTCTTTATCGATGCGTAGTATTCCATTGTGTGAATATACCACAATTTATTTATCCGTTCATCCATTGATGGACACATTGGTTGCTTCCATCTTTTTACTATTGTAAACAGAGCTGCAATAAACATGGGTGTGCATATATCTGTTTGTGTGAAGGCTCTTATTTCTCTAGGGTATATTCCGAGGAGTGGGATTTCTGGGTTGGATGGTAGTTCTATTTCTAACTGTTTAAGATAACGCCAGATAGATTTCCAAAGTAGTTGTACCATTTTACATTCCCACCAGCAGTGTATAAGAGTTCCAATCTCTCTGCAGCCTCTCCAACATTTATTATTTTGTGTTTTTTGGATTTATGCAACCTTGTTGGAGTGAGATGGAATCCCATCATAGTTTTAATTTGCATTTCTCTAATGGCTAATGATCGAGAGCATTTTCTCATGTATCTGTTAGCTGCCTGAATATCTTCTTTAGTGAAATGTGTGTTCATATCCTTTGCCCACTTCTTGATTGGGTTGTTTGTCTTTTTGTGGTTGAGTTTTGACAGAATCATATAGATTTTAGAGATCAGGCGCTGGTCAGAGATGTCATAGCTGAAAATTCTTTCCCAGTCTGTAGGTGGTCTTTTTACTCTTTTGGTGAAGTCTTGAGATGAGCATAGGTGTTTGATTTTTAGGAGCTCCCAGTTATCTGGTTTCTCTTCATCATTTTTGGTAATGTTTTGTAGTCTGTTTATGCCTTGTATCAGGGCTCCTAGGGTTGTCCCTATTTTTTTTTCCATGATCTTTATCGTTTTAGTCTTTACGTTTAGGTCTTTGATCCACTTAGAGTTAGTTTTTGTGCATGGTGTGAGGTATGGGTCCTGTTTCATTTTTTTGCAAATGGATATCCAGTTATGCCAGCACCATTTGTTAAAAAGACTATCTTTTCCCCAATTAACTGACACTGGGCCTTTGTCAAATATCAGCTGCTCATATGTGGATGGATTTATGTATTGGTTCTCAATTCTGTTCCATTGGTCTATATGCCTGTTGTTGTACCAATACCAGGCTGTTTTGACTACTGTGGCTGTATAATAGGTTCTAAAATCAGGTAGAGTGAGGCCTCCCACTTTGTTGTTCTTTTTTAGTAATGCTTTATTCATCCGGGGCTTCTTTCCTTTCCATACAAAGTTGGTGATTTGTTTCTCCATCACTTTAAAAAATGTCATTGGAATTTGGATCGGAAGTGCATTGTATGTATAGATGGCTTTTGGTAGAATAGATATTTTTACAATGTTAAGTCTTCCTATCCATGAGCAAGGTATGTTTTTCCACTTATGTAGGTCCCTTTTAGTTTCTTGCACTAGTACTTTGTAGTTTTCTTTGTATAGGTCTTTTACATCTTTGTTAAGATTTATTCCTAAGTGTTCTATCTTCTTGAGGGCTACTGTGAATGGCATGGATTTGGTGATTTCCTCTTCGATGTTCTTTTTGTTGATGTAAGGGAATCCAAGTGATTTTCACACGTTTATCTTGTAACCTGAGACTCTGCCAAACTCTTCTATTAGTTTCAGTAGTTTTCTGGAGGATTCTTTAGGTTTTTCTGTGTATAAGATCATTTCATCTGCAAATAGAGATAATTTTACTTCCTCCTTGCCAATCCAGATGCGCTTTATTTCTTTGTCTAGCCTAATTGCTCTGGCTAGGACCTCTACCACAACGTTGAATAAGAGTGGTGATAAAGGGCATTCTTGTCTGGTTCCCGTTCTTATTTTTTTTTATAATTATATAAAATATTGATAAGAACTATGTTTACTCTGTCCCTATTATTGGAGAATAGAATTGAGATAACTTAGATCTGTAGAAAATTTGGAATGTTTCTGTGTCCCAAAATCTATTTTATTAATAAAATTCAAGAAGAGAAAAATGACTTTCCAGTCAAGGTATAATTCAAATGACTTTTAATTTTATTGATTTCCATTTTATTTAGGTTCATTAATAACTAGGTTTTACAATTAACTGCTCAACTACTAGCCAAAAGGTTGGCAGTTCAAACCTACCCAGTAGCATCTTGGGAGACAGTCCTAGTGATAAGTATTTCAAGGCTAACAGCCCTGAAAACTCTAGGGAGCATTTCTATTTTGCATACGTGGCACCACTCTGAGTCAGAATCGTGTGATGGGTACAAACAATAACTATGAATACCAAAAAGCCCGTTGCTGTGGAGCCAATTCCTATTCATAGCAACCCTATAGGACAGAGTAGGACTTCCCCATAGAATTCCCAAGGCTGTAAATCCTTACAGAATCAGACTGCTACATCTTTCCTCAAGGGGCAGCTGATGAATTCAAACTGCCAACATTTTACTTACCAGCCAAATTCTTTAAACACTGTGCCACCAGGGCTCCTTAATAATTAACTATAGTAGCAAAAATTAATTTTGATATAACACAGAGAATAGAAAACACAGAATGGAGTTCCAGGGAATCACAGTATCCTGCACATATGGGGCAGGTTACTACCCTCTTGGGGGTAAGAAATCACTTCTTTAATTCACACATTCTATACATGCCTCTTTGATTTTGTTGTGAATGCCATTATTAGTTTTAAGGGGCCTTTGCATAATTAGCATTTATCATAGAAATGGCCCTGAAATCACTCTCCTGTTGAAGAGAACAGATTAGCAAATACTTGACTCCTACTTGAAAGCACTTAGGGGGAAAAAAAATCCAATGTTTTATGGTATGATTTTAATTACAGAAAATTGCAAATAGAAAATTCCAATTTCTTTCTCAAAGGTGCAGTTTTGTTGGTAGCACCCCACCTATGCCCAAGATACATTCTTTATATCATCCAAACCCAAAAAACCAAACCCATAGCAGTTGAGTCAATTCCTGCTCATGGCAACCCAAAAGAACAGAGTAGTACTGCCCCATAGGGTTTCTAAGAATGTAAATTTTCATGGATGTAGATTACCATGTCTTCCTCCTGTGAATCAGGCTAGCAGGTTCCAACCACCAACATTTTGGTTAGTAATTAAGCCCTTTAACCTCTGCAACACCAGGGCTTCTCTTCATATCATAGGTTATTAAAATATACAGCTTTAAGATATGTTGAATATAATATTATTCACCATTACTTTTAAGGGATGAGGTAGCTAAAGTTTCGATCTAATGACTCTTCTGAAATTCAATATTTGTTGAATGACTGAATAACATTATACACATGCACACACACACAGAGATACATTATGTATATCTACTCACCTATTGAGAGTTTCTCAAAGAAGACTTTACACATAACTGATTCACTGAAATTAAGCCCTGTATTGGGTATAAAGTTCAAGACTGGGGAAAGGCCTGCCCAGTTAAGTTTTGTTCTGTTTTAATCCCTCCCCCACCCCCCACACACACCGCCCTGCTTAAATAATTAGTCAGTCTTGCTCTTCACCTAAGGGGTTGCAGTATTTTATTTTCTAAATCATTGTCTAATTAATAAGTATTTCTGAAGAGAACTAATAACTGTTCACATTATTCAATGGTGCTTTCATTTCTGTTCCTTTTTTTTTTTATTATTGTTGTCAGAATTTTACTTGGTAAGATATTGAAATAAACATTTTGTTCCTTTACTGAAAATGTCCAGTATGTTTTCATTTTCTATTGGCTTCAGGACTAATTATGTTGAGTTTGACATTCAGCGCTTTCTGGCTCTGCTTTCAGTCTATATTGCCCATTTAATTCCTCTATTTTCCTTTCCAGTTGAGATGTTTCAACAAACAGATGCACTACTAGAGGAGCTCACTCATCTATGTCAAGAAATTCAGAAGACAGCTTCCTGGTGAACTGACTGGAAGAGATCTATATTTGTGCCCATTCCAAAGAAAGGTGATAAAACAGAATTGTGAAATTATGGAATTATATCACGCACAAGTAAAATTTTGCTGAAGATCATTAAAAAGCAGTTGCAGCAGTGCATCAAAAGGGAACTGCCAGAAGTTCAAGCCAGGTTCAGAAAAGGATGGGGAATGAAAGATATCACTGCTAATGTCAAATGGATCTTGGCTGAAAGCAGAGCATGCCAGTTAATCTACATTGACTATGCATAGACATTCAACTGTGTGGATCATAACAATTCATGGATAACACTATGAAGAATTGAAATTGCGGGATACTTAATTATGCTCTTTAGGAGCCTGCCCCTATGGGGCAGTTCTACTCTGTCCTATAGGGTTGCTATGAGTCAAAATTGACTCGACGGCACTGGGTACTGGGTAAGAACCTGTACAAAGACCAAGGGCAGTACTTTGAACAGAAGATGGGGATACTGTGTGGTTTAAACTCAGGAAAGGTGTGCATCAGGGTTGTATCCTTTCTCCATACTTATTCAATCTGAATGCTGAAAAAATAATCCGATAAATTGGACTATATGAAGAAAACAACATCAGAATAGGAGGAAGACTCATTAACAATCTGCGTTATACAGATGACACAAACGTTGCTTTGCTGAAAGTGAAAAGGACTTGAAATGCTAAGTTATGAAGGTCAAAGACTGTATAGCCTTCAGTATGGATGGCACTTGAACATAAAGAAAACCAAAATTTTCACAACTGGACCAATAAGCAACATCATGATAAATGGGGAAAAATTTGAAGTTGTCAAGGATGTCATTTTACTTGAATCCACAATGAACACTCATGGAAGCAAAACAAACACAAACAGCAGTCAAGAAATCAAACATCGTATTGTATTGGGCAAATCTGTAGCAAAAGACTTCTTAAAGGGTTAAAAAGCAAGACGTCACTTTGAGGACTAAGGTGCACCTGACCCAAGCCATGGTGTTTTCAATTTCCTCGTATGCATGCAAAAGCTGCACAATGAGTAAGGAAGGTCTTAGAAGAATTTACTACTTTGAATTATGGTGTTGGCAAAGAATATTGATTATACCATGAACTGACAAAATAAGAAACAAATCTCTCATGAAGAAATACTGGCAGAATGCTTCTTGGGAGCATGATGGCAAAACTTTATCTCAAGTACTTTGGACATGTTACCAGGAGGGACAAGTCCCTGGAGAAGGATATATGTTTGGTAAAGTAGAGCATCAGTGAAAAAACAATAAGACTGATACAATGGTTGCAACAATGGGCTCAAGTATAACAAAGATTGTGAGGATGGTGGAGGACCAGGCAGTTTCATACTGTTGTATGTAGGGTCTCTACAGTTGGAACTGACATCACAACACCTAACAACAATAAGAACAACATACTTAGTAAACAGCAGAAGTCATATAGGGAGCTAGTGATGATTGGCGTGTAGAAAATTCTTAGGGAGTCCTTAGACCTCCTACAATTACCTTTGTCTGATTAGCACTTCCAGTACAATCATGAATCTTAGAGTCAAACTTCTCAAGTTTGTTTGCAGGCTTAATTGCTTTTTGTTTGAGACTTGAGACAGGTTATGCAAACTCTTTAAGATTTAATTTCTTCAATTCTGAAAGGGGAATACTAATAGTTCTTGCCTTGGGAGAAGATTGTAAATAACAAATAAAGTGATACACTTAAGTTGTTTGGTACACGGTTTCACATCTTATAAAATCTCAATAATGTATGTCATTCTTATTATCATAATCATCATCAATGTTGTTCTTTTTTGCTTGTATATGATTTAAAAATGAAACTATAATTCTTGTGATTCTGAACAGCCTTTGATTTTATTCTCCAAATTTCTATATGTATAGTCATTGCAACACAGGAAGGAAGAGGTAGCCTGAAGGGGATTTTTGGGCATAAGGGAAAGAAGTGCCAATTAACCCACAAATTTCAAGAATTAACTGAAGAAATTACATATATCGGCAAACCAAAGACCTGTTTCTGATAAGACATGACAGCATTAATTTTATTTGTGAGCATACTTTAGTTTCTAGAATTTTCTTCAGGACAAATTTGACATCCTTATTCCTCAGATTGTAGATCATGGGGTTCAGCATGTGCACAACAATAGTATAAAACACAGAAGACACTTTGCCTTGGTCTGTGGAGCCTACCTTTGATGGATGCAGGTACCTGAATGCTGTAGAACCATAGAAGGTTGTGACAGCCATGATATGGGAGCTGAAGTACTAAAGGCTTCAGACATGCCCTCAGTGGAGCAAACTTGGAGAATGCTACTAATGATGAAGATGTGGGAGGTAAGCATAGGTAAGGCAGGAGTGAAAATGTTAAATGCACTCAGACCAGAACCAAAAATTCATTGATATAGATGCCGGAGCAGGATAACACTAGGAGTATAAAGAGATCACAGAAGGAGGCGGAGCCAAGATGGCGGATTAGGCAGACGCTACCTCGGATCCCTCTTACAACAAAGACACGGAAAAACAAGTGAATCGATCACATACCTAACAATCTACGAACCCTGAACAACAAACACAGATTTAGAGATGGAGAACGAACTAATACGGGGAAGCAGCGATTGTTTCCAGAGCCTGGAGCCAGCGTACCAGTCAGGTACGGCACAAGCACAGAGAGCTGCTCCATCCCCCTGAACTAACCCCGGGACGGGGACCAGCCGGTTCCACGGGCGGCGTGGGACGCAGCCAGTAGGAGAAGTCCCCGGGAGGCAGTGACTGGTCTTGGAGCAGCAAGAGCAGCGTCCGAGCCGGGGAACCGTCCCGCAGGGATTTGGACTGGACACGGGTACGGCATAAACACGGAGAGTTGCTCCACCCCCCTGAACTAACCCCGGGAAGGGGACCAGCCGGGTCACGCAGGCGGCGTGGGACGCAGCCGGTAGGAGAAGTCCCCGGGAGGCAGCGACTGGTATTGGAGCGGGGAGAACAGCATCCCAGCCGGGACACTCGGTCACGGCACAAGCAGGGGAGCTGCTCCACCCATCTGAACTAACCCCAGGAGGAGGCCCAACTAGTTCACGGGAGCGGCACGGCCACGCGGCTGGAGGGACGAGAAGTCCCCGGGAGGCAGCGACTGATTTTGGAGTCGAGACTGCACCGTCCCAGTAGGGGAGCCTTGACGCTGGGCGTGGGGCTGGAAGCGGAGGATCTGACCGTGACTCCAGCGAGCCAGACCCACCGGGGGCAATCTCCACACAGCCAGCACACATAGGCGACGCGCCCCACGGGAATCTCAGATATGATAGTCATTCCAAGCAAGACAAGCAACTCTGGCTATATTCTGAGGTGCTACTCTCCTATCTCTCTGTTCCCTCCCCGACCCTCCCGAGGCGGCTTCATTAACATCTGAATAGCCTGAGCCAGAGAGAGAACTCTGATAGGGATCTGACTGCATTTTTTTTTTAGCGGATTTTCTGGAAAAACTAGTTTCCCAGTGATGGCTCGGAGACAACAATCCATATCAAACCACTTAAAGAAGCAGACCGTGACAGCTTCTCCAACCCCCCAAACAAAAGAATCAAAATCTTTCCCAAACGAAGATACAATCTTGGAATTATCAGATACAGAATATAAAAAACTAATTTACAGAATGCTTAATGATATCAAAAATGAAATTAGGATAACTGCAGAAAAAGCCAAGGAACACACTGATAAAACTGTTGAAGAACTCAAAAAGATTATTCAAGAACATACTGGAAAAATTAATAAGTTGCAAGAATCCATAGAGACACAACATGTAGAAATCCAAAAGATTAACAATAAAATAACAGAATTAGACAATGCACTAGGAAGTCAGAGGAGCACACTCGAGCAATTAGAATGCAGACTGGGACATCTGGAGGACCAGGGAATCAACACCAACATAGCTGAAAAAAAATCAGATAAAAGAATTTAAAAAAATGAAGAAACCCTAAGAATTATGTGGGACTCTATCAAGAAGGATAACCTGCGGGTGATTGGAGTCCCAGAACAGGGAGGGGGGACAGAAAACACAGAGAAAATAGTTGAAGAACTCCTGACAGAAAACTTCCCTGACATCATGAAAGATGAAAGGATATCTATCCAAGATGCTCATCGAACCCCATTTAAGATTGATCCAAAAAGAAAAACACCAAGACATATTATCATCAAACTCACCAAAACCAAAGATAAACAGAAAATTTTAAAAGCAGCCAGGGAGAAAAGAAAGGTTTCCTTCAGGGAGAATCAATAAGAATATGTTCTGACTACTCAGCAGAAACCATGCAGGCAAGAAGGGAATGGGACGACATATACAGAACACTGAAGCAGAAAAACTGCCAGCCAAGGATCATATATCCAGCAAAACTCTCTCTGAAATATGAAGGCGAAATTAAGATATTTACAGACAAACACAAGTTTAGAGAATTTGCAAAAACCAAGCCAAAGCTACAAGAAATACTAAAGGATATTGTTTGGTCAGAAAACCAATAATATCAGATATCAGCACAACACAAGGTCACAAAACAGAACGTCCTGATATCAACTCAAATAGGGAAATCACAAAAACAAACAGATTAAGATTAATTAAAAAAAAATACACATAACAGGGAATCATGGAAGTCAATAGGTAAAAGATCACAATAATCAAAAAGAGGGACTAAATACAGAAGGCATTGAACTGCCATATGGAGAGTGATACAAGGCGATATAGAACAATACAAGTTAGGTTTTTACTTAGAAAAATAGGGGTAAATAATAAGGTAACCACAAAAAGGTATAACAACTCTATAACTCAAGATAAAAACCAAGAAAAACGTAACAACTCCACTAACATAAAGTCAAGCACTATGAAAATGAGGATCTCACAATTTACTAAGAAAAACGCCTCAGCACAAAAAAGTATGTGGAAAAATGAAATGGTCAACAACACACATAAAAAGGCATCAAAATGACAGCACTAAAAACTTATTTATCTATAATTACCCTGAATGTAAATGGACTAAATGCACCAATAAAGAGACAGAGAGTCACAGACTGGATAAAGAAACACGATCCATTTATATGCTGCCTACAAGAGACACACCTTAGACTTAGAGACACAAACAAACTAAAACTCAAAGGATGGAAAAAAGTATATCAAGCAAACAATAAGCAAAAAAGAAGAGGAGTAGCAATATTAATTTCTGACAAAATAGACTTTAGACTTAAATCCACCACAAAGGATAAAGAAGGACACTATATAATGATAAAAGGGACAATTGATCAGGAAGACATAACCATATTAAATATTTATTCACCGAATGACAGGGCTGCAAGATACATAAATCAAATTTTAACAGAATTGAAAAGCGAGATCGATACCTCCACAATTATAGTAGGAGACTTCAACACACCACTTTCGGAGAAGGACAGGACATCCAGTAAGAAGCTCAACAGAGACACGGAAGATCTAATTACAACAATCAACCAACTTGACCTCATTGACTTATACACAACTCTCCACCCAACTGCTGCAAAATATACTTTTTTTTCTGGTGCACATGGAACATTCTCTAGAATAGACCACATATTAGGTCATAAAACAAACCTTTGCAGAGTCCAAAACATCGAAATATTACAAAGCATCTTCTCAGACCACAAGGCAATAAAACTAGAGATCAATAACAGAAAAACTAGGGAAAAGAAATCAAATTCTTGGAAAATGAACAATACCCTCCTGAAAAAAGACTGGATTATAGAAGACATCAAGGAGGGAATAAGGAAATTCATAGAAAGCAACGAGAATGAAAATACTTCCTATCAAAACCTCTGGGACACAGCAAAAGCAGTGCTCAGAGGTTGATTTATATCAATAAATGCACACATACAAAAAGAAGAAAGATCCAAAATCAGAGAACTGTCCCTGCAACTTGAACAAATAGAAAGTGAGCAACAAAAGAATCCATCAGGCACCAGAAGAAAACAAACAATAAAAATTAGAGCTGAACTAAATGAATTAGAGAACAGAAAAACAATTGAAAGAATTAACAAAGCCAAAAGCTGGTTCTTTGAAAAAATTAACAAAATTGATAAACCATTGGCTAGACTGACTAAAGAAATACAGGAAAGGAAACAAATAACCCAAATAAGAAATGAGAAGGACCACATCACAACAGAACCAAATGAAATTAAAAGAATCATTTCAGATTATTATGAAAAATTGTACTCTAACAAATTTGAAAACCTAGAAGAAATGGATGAATTCCTGGAAAAACAATACCTACCTAAACTAACACATTCAGAAGTAGAACAACTAAATAGACCCATAACAAAAAAAGAGATTGAAACGGTAATCAAAAAACTCCCAACAAAAAAAAAGCCCTGGTCCGGACGGCTTCACTGCAGAGTTCTACCAAACTTTCAGAGAAGAGTTAACACCACTACTACTAAAGGTATTCCAAAGCATAGAAAATGACGGAATACTACCCAACTCATTCTATGAAGCCACCATCTCCCTGATACCAAAACCAGGTAAAGACATCACAAAAAAAGAAAATTATAGACCTATATCCCTCATGAACATAGATGCAAAAATCCTCAACAAAATTCTAGCCAATAGAATCCAACAACACATCAAAAAAATAATTCACCCTGATCAAGTGGGATTTATACCAGATATGCAAGGCTGGTTTAATATCAGAAAAACCATTAATGTAATCCATCACATAAATAAAACAAAAGACAAAAACCACATGATCTTATCAATTGATGCAGAAAAGGCATTTGACAAAGTCCAACACCCATTCATGATAAAAACTCTTACCAAAATAGGATTTGAAGGAAAATTCCTCAACATAATAAAGGGCATCTATGCAAAGCCAACAGCCAATATCACTCTAAATGGAGAGAACCTGAAAGCATTTCCCTTGAGAACGAGAACCAGACAAGGATGCCCTTTATCACCGCTGTTATTCAACATCATGCTGGAAGTCCTAGCCAGGGAAATTAGGCTAGACAAAGAAATAAAAGGTATCCGGATTGGCAAGGAAGAAGTAAAGTTATCACTATTTGCAGATGACATGATTATATACACAGAAAACCCTAAGGAATCCTCCAGAAAACTACTGAAACTAATAGAAGAGTTTGGCAGAGTCTCAGGTTATAAAATAAACATACAAAAATCACTTGGATTCCTCTACATCAACAAAAAGAACACCGAAGAGGAAATAACCAAATCAATACCATTCACAGTAGCCCCCAAGAAGATAAGATACTTAGGAATAAATCTTACCAAGGATGTAAAAGACCTATACAAAGAGAACTACAAAGCTCTACTACAAGAAATTCAAAAGGACATGCTTAAGTGGAAAAACATACCCTGCTCATGGATAGGAAGACTTAACATAGTAAAAATGTCTATTCTACCAAAAGCCATCTATACATTTAACGCACTTCCGATACAAATTCCAATGTCATATTTTAAGGGGATAGAGAAACAAATCACCAATTTCATATGGAAGGGAAAGAAGCCCCGGATAAGCAAAGCACTACTGAAAAAGAAGAAGAAAGTGGGAGGCCTCACCTTACCTGACTTCAGAACCTATTATACAGCCACAGTAGTCAAAACAGCCTGGTATTGGTACAACAACAGACACATAGACCAATGGAACAGAACTGAGAACCCAGACATAGATCCATCCACGTATGAGCAGCTGATATTTGACAAAGGACCAGTGTCAATTAACTGGGGAAAAGATAGCCTTTTTAACAAATGGTGCTGGCATAACTGGATATCCATTTGCAAAAAAATGAAACAGGACCCATACCTCACACCATGCACAAAAACTAACTCCAAGTGGATCAAAGACCTCAACATAAAGACTAAAACGATAAAGATCATGGAAGAAAAAATTGGGACAATGCTAGGAGCCCTAATACAAGGCATAAACAGAATACAAAACATTACCAAAAATGATGAAGAGAAACCCGATAACTGGGAGCTCCTAAAAATCAAACACCTATGCTCATCTAAAGACTTCTCCAAAAGAGTAAAAAGACCACCTACAGACTGGGAAAGAATTTTCAGCTATGACATCTCCGACCAGCGCCTGATCTCTAAAATCTACATGATTCTGTCAAAACTCAACCACAAAAAGACAAACAACCCAATCAAGAAGTGGGCAAAGGATATGAACACACATTTCACTAAAGAAGATATTCAGGCAGCCAACAGATACATGAGAAAATACTCTCAATCATTAGCCATTAGAGAAATGCACATTAAAAGTACGATGAGATTCCATCTCACACCAGCAAGGCTGGCATTAATCCAAAAAACACAAAATAATAAATGTTGGAGAGGCTGCGGAGAGATTGGAACTCTCATACACTGCTGGTGGGAATGTAAAATGGTACAACCACCTTGGAAATCTATCTGGCGTTATCTTAAACAGTTAGAAATAGAACTACCATCCAACCCAGAAATCCCACTCCTAGGAATATACCCTAGAGATACAAGAGCCTTCATACAAACAGATATATGCACACCCATGTTTATTGCAGCTCTGTTTACAATAGCAAAAAGTTGGAAGCAACCAAGGTGTCCATCAACGGATGAATGGGTAAATAAATTGTGGTATATTCACACAATGGAATACTACGCATCGATAAAGAACAGTGACGAATCTCTGAAACATTTCATAACATGGAGGAACCTGGAAGGCATTATGCTGAGCGAAATTAGTCAGAGGCAAAAGGACAAATATTGTATAAGACCACTATTATAAGATCTTGAGAAATAGTAAACCTGAGAAGAACACATACTTTTGTGGTTACGAGGGAGGGAGGGAGGGAGGGTGGGAGAGGGTTTTTTATTGATTAATCAGTAGATAAGAACTGCTTTAGGTGAAGGGAAAGACAACACTCAATACATGGAAGGTCAGCTCAATTGGACTGGACCAAAAGCAAAGCTGTTTCCGGGATAAAATGAATGCTTCAAAGGTCGGCGGAGCAAGTGCGGGGGTCTGGGGAACATGGTTTGCGGGGACTTCTAAGTCAATTGGCAAAATAATTCTATTATGAAATCATTCTGCATCCCACTTTGAAACGTGGCATCTGGGTTCTTAATGCTAACAAGAGGCCATCTAAGATGCAGCAATTGGTCTCAACCCACCTGGAGCAAAGGAGAATGAAGAACACCAAGGCCACAGGACAACTAAGAGCCCAAGAGACAGAAAGGGCCACATGAACCAGAGACCTACATCATCCTGAGACCAGAAGAACTAGTTGGTGCCCGGCCACAATCGATGACTGCCCTGACAGGGAGCACAGCAGAGGACCCCTGAGGGAGCAGGAGATCAGTGGGATACAGACCCCAAATTCTCACAAAAAGACCAAACTTAATGGTCTGACTGAGACTGGAGGAATCCCGGCGGCCATGGTCCCCAGACCTTCTGTTGACACAGGACAGGAACCATCCCCGAAGACAACTCATCAGAAATGAAAGGGACTGGTCAGCGGGTGGGAGAGAGACGCTGATGAAGAGTGAGCTATTTATATCAGGTGGACACTTGAGATTGTGTTGGCAACTCTTGTCTGGAGGGGGGATGGGAGGATAGAGAGAGAGGGAAGCAGGCAAAATTGTCAAGAAGGGAGAGACTGAAGGGGCTGACTCAAGAGGGGGAGAACAGGTGGGAGTAGGGAGTGGGATGTATGTAAACTTATATGTGACAGACTGATTGGATTTGTAAACGTTCACTTGAAGCTTAATAAAAGTTATTAAAAAAAAAAGAAAAGAGATCACAGAAATAATGGTCAACCACATTTGTCTTGCAGAAAAGGTTTCAACATAAAACCTGTGTGAATTGTAGACCCAATGATGCCCAAAATATACATCCCACTGTGAGCCAGAAGCAGATGTGATAAGACATGATAACATTATAAAGCAAGGGGTTATGGATGGCAACATAGCACTCATATGCCACTGCAGCCAGCATGTGACACTTTGCACTAGCAAAAATGAGGAAGAAATAGAGCTGAGTCGTGCATTCAGGATAGAAGATGGTGTTCATCTCTGTCACAAAGTTCACCAGCATTTTGGGGGTAATGACAGTGGAATAGCAGAGATCAGTGAACGACAAACTGCTGAGGAAATAGTACATGGGAGTGTGCAGGTGAGAACTGAGTCCACTTAGCGTGGTCACGCCCAGGTTCCCCACCACTGTGACCATATAGTTTCTAGGAAGAGGAACAAGAGGGGCAGCTGGAGTTCAGGATGTTCTGTTAGCCCAAGAAGATGAACTCTATTACTGAGGCATGATTTCTATGGTATGTTTTCCTATTAGCAGGTTCTAAAACAGAGAAAATAAGTTCACTTGTGTGTGTGTGAGCGTATGCACACGTGTGTGTTTGGTTGTGGATGGGACAAAGTGATTCTGTGAAGATCCTTATTTTCACCCTCATCAGAAAAGATTAATATTCCAGAGATCTCTTGAGCCTCTCATGTGCCTTTGGAAAATCCAATGATTATGGTTGAGCACAGAAGGAATTACAGACTTCAAAGATATTATAATGAAGATATTTTATAAACTTTTAAGAGAAAGCACAAGTTTGTGGGTTTTTTTCATCAGTCAGAAGGAATGGTACTAGTTTTTTCTCAAGGTTTTTTTCTTCTGCTCCCATATTCCCATACATTAACGATTGTACATACTAAAAGGCACAATAGTTACATTTACATTTGACACTGAATAAGGAAGAATAGTGGATTGTTTTTATAATTAATAAACAAAGCATTCATAAATCTGTGAAAACTACTAATACTAGTATGAGTTAATTTTCTTTCTAGAATCCTAACTCACAATAGCTGAAGGAGTAGACAGTGGCCAAGACCTTTTGCTCATGAGAATTTGTGGCTCTTTGTCCTAGCTTCCTTCACACAGACTACAAGGCAGGGAAATAACTGCCTGGTTGATCTGACACAATGTCAACAGCTTCACCAAGGGTGACATATTGTTTTCTACTCTTTCTAGTTGAACAATCCCAGGGACATAGTAAATATAATGACCTAAATTTCAGTCATGTATTCCACCCTTGTGGCCTGGAGAGCAGTTGATATGACTGGTCTACTATTTTAACTTCATGGCTGAAGTGGTAGAGGTTAGAAGACTACGCATATTACTAAAACATATGAAGGGCTTTCGAAGACAGGCATAGCAAGTCTTCTACGCTGGTCAGACTTTATAATCATATAATCTGTGGAAGTTAAAGTTTGCAGAGAAGTGGATTAGTAGAGCACATGCAACGTACAATTATGGATTCCAGTCTAAGTACAATACTGGTCAAAAGTGTAATGTAGAATTTTATAAAGACACATACCTTTAGTCTACATTTGCAAATAAAACAAATAGAGTCTACAAAACAGAAATTCATACTTCTACTTAAGACTCAAGGATAAACTGTTTAGCTGGGATACAGTATGTGGAATATAGAGAAGTTACAAAATTTCAGGAAAAATAGAAACCTTGTGTTTTGAGAAATACTGGAAAGAACTAGAAAAAAAAAAAAACATGAGGCATGTGATAGCTATCTTCAACTGGTTACAATGTTCTTATGTTTAAGAGGTGTTGGGCACTTTTTAAAGAGCCCTGGTGGTGCAGTGGTTGACAGCTTGGCTGGTAACTGAAAGATTGGTAGTTTGAACCCACCAGCCACTCCATGGTGGAAAGATGTGGCAGTCTGCTCTGTAAAGACTACAACACTGGAAACCCTGAGGGGCAGTTCTACTCTGTACTGTAGGGTAGCTAGGAGTTGCAATTAACTCAGCTGCAATGGGATTTTGGACTCTTTTTGTATGTTTTCAAGGGACTGAAGTAAAACGAACTGCTGGAAACCATGGAGAGACATATTTTGTTTCACAAGAAGTAAGAACACTCTAGCAGTCAGACATATCCAGAAATAAAATCAGCTGCCTTAGTGTGCAACCACCTACTCACAATTAGAAACGTTCAAGCATAGCCTAAATAACCACTTGTCATTTATATTGTTCAGAGACAAAAGCACTGTATGCAACATTGGATATATCACCTTTAATACCTCTCTCAGTTACAGCATTTCATGATTTTATAAATTTAAAAAAAAAAAAATTTTTTATTGTTAGACAATCCTGCATTCAAATCTCAGGTCAGCTGCATATTTGCTGTGTGACCTTGGGCAAACTACTTTCACTCTCCAAGCCTCTGAAAAAAAACAGAGATGTTAATATCTATCTCTTGGTGGTGGTGTGAAAACTAAATAAAATGACACCTGAAGGTGCTTAGTAGAGTTACTGGCTGTTGACAAGAACTTCACAAATGTTAGTGTTGTTTTAATTGCAACCTATTGAGATTCTCTCTAAAATATCTTTCATTTGCCCAACATGTTCATTTCCAGAGTGATGGCCATAATTTATTTTCTTAGCCTATCTTTCCTGTTGGTCCTTTTTTACATTAATACACATAATAATACAGAGATTCACAATTATTTTACTGAACATTAAACTCTTAAATGCCAATTTTCGCATCATGCAAAGATTTGTATCATCTAAAAACAAATTAGTTTTATTATAATTTCTTCTTTGATTTCCCTACAAGTAGTGGTTAAGAGTTTGGCTGCTAACCAAGAGGTCAACAGTTCAAATCCACCAGCCGCTCCTTGGAAAACCTTTGGGACACTTCTACTCTGTCCCATATAGTTGCTATGAGTAGGAATTGACTCAAACGCACATACCAACAACAATCACATACTTCTGCTGTTCCATAAAAGGACTCAAATGCACATAACAACAACAATCACATACTTCTGCTATTCCATAAAAGGACATTTGGTCGGCCCTTCATTTTGACCCATCGTTTTTCCTTAACCTTCTTCTTCTTCCAATTCCTGTCCCTCTGAAATCTAATATTTAAGGCATAGCAGAAAATCCAAGTTCGTAAGACCATATACATCCATGAATATGTTCATGTTTACATTTAGCACTTAATCATTTAATTCTGTATTGCTTATCATGAATTACTTACTGGTTTTTCTACTTCCCTAGATTTTAAACTCAAAAAAGTGCCTAGCACAGTGGCTCTCAAATATGTATTAGATGAAATTGTTAGTGGTAAGTTAACGTAGACTAAATGTAAGTGAACAGATATCTCTATGCCTGACTTGAAATGAACTAAGAAGTGTTTGCTATAATTTTATAATACAGGGGACAGGGAGATGATAAGGAAATTAATTGTGTGTGTAAATATTACAGTGAGGGTGTTATGGACTGAATTATATCCCCCCATAATGCGTGTTGTAAATCCTAACCCCTGTTTCTGTTGTTACAATCCCAGTTGGGAATGGGTTGTCTTTGTTATGTTAATGAGGCAGGGTTAGTGTAGAGTGTATCTTGAGCCAATCTCTTCTGAGATATAAAAGAGATTAACCAAGCAAGAGATGCAGAGACAGGGAAGAGAGATTCCAAGCCACATGAAGATTGCCCAGGAGCAGAAGCTCAAAAGAGACAAGGACCTTCCTCCAGAGACAAAAGGGAGAGAAAGCATCCCCGTAGAGCTTGCACCCTGAATTCAGACTTCTAGCCTCCTAAACTGTGAGAAAATAAATCTGTTTTTTAAAGCCATCTCTTGTGGTATTTCTGTTACAGCAGCACTAGATAGGTAAGACAGAGGACAAGTGGAGATGCATAATTAGTTATGTTCATCATTAAGTACGTTGGCACAGAGGCTAGAACAGAGGGCTCTAAAGTTCTAAGAATCAAAGACTGGGATTCAAACACAATCCTCCTTCTTGTAAAGAGTTCAGCACTGTACATTTTCCTCTTGCATTGTTCTGGAGGGGAAAATGATTCTGATGATCCCAGTCGATAGTCCTGAACACTAACCTTGCACTACACTTTGATGCTGAGTGAGGCATAATCTCAAGGTCTCCTTTGGCAATTACTATGCATCACTTGTCTTGATTTCTTATGATGCTGATGTCCAAGGCCATCAGGCATTTTGCGCTGGTTGGATGATGCGACAGAAAGAATTTGTATTCTGGTTATAGATGCTAAGGATCTGAATAGAAATAAACAGCCGTAATGACCTCCCACTAGATTCATGTCTCACAGGTATCAACTCTTGGGGAAGGAAATATTTAGAATTTCCTCTTTTCCCCATTGGTTCTCAAGTATTTAATATTCTCATAAAAGTGTAATTTATTGCTCTTATTTCATTATGAATTTCAAACAAAGAAGTGACAGATATTATTAGAGCTCCAGCAGGCTTCAAGCTAAGCTGTGTACATTTTTAAAAATTAAAATGTCAGGAAATGTTGAAGACATAGGTGAAATATATTTTCTAAAGTGATTTCCCATAGGAAAAAGAAAACAACCTAAAATATAAGACTTAAATTTTTTTTCCCCAATAATATCTTCTAACAGCAGTGGGTTTTTTGGTTTTAATAGTATTTAGATATTATGATATACTTATAAAACAGTAATATTTGGAATATTTCAATTTGGAGACTGAATTAAAGCATCTTGCAGATATTGCCTTGAGTTTCTGACAAGCCTTTTAAGGAGAGATTAATTCTTTTGTCTTTTAAAAGTAAAAGAGAATTGTTTTAAAAAACTGAAAACATATGTATTATAGAGATTATTTAGTTATAAAGAGTGAATTACATTGTTTGGTATAAAATTTATACTGTGAAATATTGATTCAAAATATTTATTAAATATATCATTTTAATATAATAATTACAATTAATAAATACAATAATTGAGATAATTTGCTTAGTTGAGTTTACCTTAAATGTTTTACTTACTGATTGATGGGGGCTTAATCTGTTTATTTTTAAATTATTTTTGCAAATTGGAGTAAGAAGGACAAAAACTTAGTAAAGAGTAGTCCATAAACCCATGTGGAAAATTTTGCGTAGAAATAATTACATAAGGAGCCTTGGTAGCACAAAGTGTGATGCACTAGGCTGCTAACCGAAAAGACAGCAGTTCGAACTCACCAGGGGCTCCATGGGAGAAAAGACTTCCGTAAAGTTTACAGCCTAGGAAACCCTGTGAGGCAGTTCTACTCTCTTCAACAGGCTTGCTATGAGTTGGAAAGGACTTGATGGCACACAAAAAAACAATAATTATATAACTTATAGACCAAGAAATATGATACAAGGCAAAACACAATTTTCTGTTCTCAAGAATTTGACAATCTTGACAGAGGTACCCACAAGCATTCATCAACAGTAACCAATACCAGAAAAGACATTATTACTATAGGATGTGTGATGAACTAGAAATGTGCCTAATGATAGCCTGGTGTGGTAAAAAATGCACGGAGAAACAAACACTTGAGCTTTTCATTGAAAGATGTGTAAAATTTGGAAAGGCAGGATGGAATCAAAGGACATTTCAGGATAGGGAAGCAGCATGAATGAAAGCAAGGCCATAGACATGCACCCAGCTTTGCGGAGATATTCTATGAGCTACCCCACCCAGCAGAGTTTATGCTTTTCTAGCATATCTTAATAGTTGTTAAAATATTAATACATTTTATTTATGCATATGCATTCTATTTTAATCATATTTAACACTATTATTTTTCTTAGATACCATGCCTAATCCAAATGTTAAGCTCTTGAGAAACCAACATAGAGTTGTCTGTGGACTAAATACGAATTTTGTAAGATGTGGCTGAAATGGCTATTATTATTTATACTCGTTTTCCTTTCTTCCTCAATAGTATGTATCCTGAATCTTAGTTTGGCACATGGCCATGCAAGATAACCATGGTATTTCTTTGCCTCCCTTGCAACTGGGTTTGCGATGTGACTCAGCCTAGCCAAAGGGATATTAGTGGATATTAGCATCACTTCTAGGTAGTGTTCTCCAAGTGAGGGGGCATTCCCTTCTCCTTCACAGCTTCCTTTCTGCTGACTGGGTGGCTGAGATGAATGATGGATTTGGAGCTATTATCTAGGACCATAAGGTAAAAGCTACATAGCAGAGCCAGCAGAGGAACAAGTGAAAAGAAGCTTAGGCCCCTGATGAGTGAGCTACCACAACAAAATTGTCTTCTGGTTAAGGTACTCTGCTGTGTGTGTACATGTGTGTGTTTCTGTGTTTGTGTGCAAGTGCATGTGTGTGTCTCACAGCCAAACCTAATCCTAATTAACGTAGTAGGTAAAAGTCAGTTCTGTCTCTGTGACACACTGAAGTCCATGAAGATGGTGATTGTAAATGAAGAATTGTTTTCTTTTGGATATTAAAAAAAAAAGAACTTATGTTAGAGGAAATGAAAGATAAACTCTGTATGACAACATTATTCAAGTTCATCAAGTTCATCATGGGGCTTATTGTTAGAATATATTTAATATATCATGTTGTCAGCTGTTATTAAAACTTTTGGTTATGTGTATTCTTCTGTACAGGTATTTTATAAGCACTTTTTTTTGTATTTTCTTTCCTAATTTGTTAAAGGTTTACTCCTTCAAGGTTTTTTAACAATTTTTTTTCCTTGGTTTTTTGTGGGAGAGCTTTATGTCCATTTTGGAACCTGTATAATACCTATTCTAATATTTCGATAGCATGCCTTCCACCAGTTGTCAGAATAACTAGAGATGGTTCAGACATTTTTATATGCATTAACACCCTTAAAAAGTTTTTATATTAAATGAATAATTTCTTTTATAAGAATCAGCACAAAGATCATGTCTATGAGGAGGAGGTTAAAGATGTCCCAAATGTTCAACTTTTCCAAACGGCTGTACCACTCTATCATCTCTAATATCAACTACTCCCTCTCCCCTCAGTACTCACTCTCCCCCCTTTGGGTTCTCTAATTCTCTGCAATGTCTCACAGAACTCAGGAACCATAGAAAGGAAATGGCTCATGTAGTAGTAGAGGTTGGTAAGTCCCAAATTCTTGGGTCAAGCTTAGTCTTCTCCCAACCTGAGTGGCTGCAGGGGCTGAGAAGCCCAAACCGGCAGATCAGATCACAGTCTCCTGGCTCACAAGGCTGCTGAAGCTGGCAAATCACATCATGCAATAGGCCGCTGGCCAATGGGGCTGTAGGGCCCTGTGATTCCAAGAATCAACAGGTTGGACAGCAGACCTGAGTCCCAAGAACCTGAAGTCAATTGATAACTAACCAGAAGTGGGATCAAGATACAGGGAGAAAGAGCCTCACCAGGACACAAACACATATCTTAGATGCAGGCCACACCCCAGGGAAGGGCATAACGTTAGTAAGGGTAGGACTTGAGTCATGCCCTCCTGCAAGGCTACAACCCAAGACACGCCCTATACCAGTAATGCCTCATCAACATGTAGAGGTCAGGATCCACCACACATAAAATGGAGTACAACCACACAATATTGGGAATCATGGCCTAGCCAAGTTGACACATAACCTCAGCCACCACAGATTCCATATACCTTATTTGCATAGTCTGATTAATCATTGTGTTTGAGTCACAAAGACCATGGTTACAAGGGCCATATTAAGCAACTCATTACACTTGAAATATATAAATAAATCCTCTGAAACACATACAATTCTTATAAACAGTTAATTTAACCTATCACCCATCAGTGAGGAAAAAAAGTTTCTTACAGAATGTTGTTTGTTCAGTGCCTGGAGTAATGCAATAAAAATGACTCACACATAGCCCTTGTAAAACATATCTAAGCAGTACACATTTATGTGTGTAATACAAATACATACACGTATCTGTTATACATATACACAAATATAAGAATCATATACAAATATACAGATATAGATAAACACACAGATTTTTTTGTAGCATTAAAACATGAGGTATGTAGATAAGGACTGATTAGTGCACAGAAAATGAAGAAAGATGTTCCTTCTAGTTTCCAAAAAGGGAAATACCCTCACCTCTCTCATTACAATTTTATGCGGTTAGGTAAAGAGTCACATCACATCAGGGTATTAACGTTACATATTTAGAAACACTAGTGGTGTAGTAGTTAAGAGCTACTGCTGCTAATCAAAATGTCGGCAGTTCGAATCCATCAGGCACTTCCTGGAAACTCTATGGGCAGTTCTACTCCGTCTGAAAGGGTCACTATGAGTAGAAATCGACCAGACAATGTTTTTATTTTAAATCGATGAAAAGCTAATGGCAAAGCAAGCAGTTTTATGCATGCTAGACCTTTCAGATGATTTTAAAAATCAACTTTAGCCAGCTGTCAATGCTCACACTTGGTCAAAAAAACCAGTAGCTCTGTGCTCTGTCCCTGGGGATAGCTTTATAGAGATGAGCAGTCGAGACCATGGTGTTTTTTGGGGATGTCCAGGCTTGTCTCCTTAATGTGACTGTTTTGGAGGCTTTGAATCTCAGAAGCACTAAAATGAACAGTTCTCATCTAGAAGTGGTTCTAAAAGTAAAGTGAACTACCTGGTCTTTAAGAGTGTCTGAAGAACCATTCTAGAGAAAGATGGGGAAATATATCCAGGTTCTACTACCACCAGCAAGAGATTTGGGAGCTCAGCAACTGGCAGGAGGAGCTGGTGGGAGCTAGCGCCACCAAGAGCTGCTAAGAGTTATCTTCCACCATACAGTTATCACCTTGTGGGCAGGAATTATGTCTTATCATCCATCATATGCCCCCATATTCCTTAATACAGTTCTCTGCACTTAGTAACTAGTACAGATTGATCTTGTAGATTTCAAATGGTTAAAAATTATTTATTTTAGGTATTAGTTTTTTTCCGGTTTATTTACACACTTATTAATAAACAAGGGCCAATACACAAAGTATTAATAAGATCAAAGGATACAGGCCAAACAGATCATTCTATGAATTATAATAGGTAAGTCTTATCTAACAAATTGCCAGATCCCATGTATATAAATTATAATTGCCCCACATGAAAGCCTTCAAAGATTTAAAAAAAAAAAAAAATGATTAGAGGTAATATGGGTTACTATGGGTGGCCCCTGGGACTTCCTGGAATTGACTGCCCTTCATGTGGCTTCCCTCCATGTGACACTATGAATCCAGTCTTATCCTTGGGACTGTTCTTCTAAATAAATTGTTGGCAGTAATCTCACTGCTTGTGTATATATGTTGCTGTCTCTGGACTCCTTCCTTACTGAATCTTCTCCAAGAATTAGAAATCTTTGCTAATGCAAAATGGTCTTTTCTCAATGATTTTATTGAAAGTAACTTTGACGTCCTTATTCCTTAGGCTGTAAATCAGGGGGTTCAGCATTGGCACAATAATGGTGTAAAACACAGAAGACACTTTGCTTTGGTCCATGGAGTTGGCATTTGATGGCTGCAGGTACATGAATGCTAGAGAACCATAGAATAGTGTAACAGCTGAGAAGTGGGAGCTGCATGTGCTGAAGGCTTTGGACCTGCCCTCAGTGGAGTGGATTCGCAGTATGCTGGCAATGATGGAGACATAGGTACCAAGGATGGTCAAGGTTGGTGTAAGAATATTAAATACACTGAAGCACAAAAGTACCACTTCGTTGATGTAGGTATTGGAGCAGGAGAGCTCCAGAAGTGCTAAAATGTCACAGAAGTAATGGTTGATTATTTTAGCCTTACAGAAAATCACTTTTAGCATGCAACCTATGTGAGCTGTGGCAAGAGTCAAGCCCATCATATATACCTCAACTACCAACCAGGAGCAGACCTGATAAGACATGGTGACATTGTAAAGCAGTGGGTTACAGATGGCAACATAGCGATCATATGCCATCACAGCCAACATATGACACTCTGCAACAGCAAAAACAAGAAAGAAATAGAGCTGAGTCATGCATTCAGGGTAGGAAATGGTATTCTTCTCTGTCACAAAGCTCATCAGCATTTTGGGGGTAATGATTGTGGACTGGCAGAGATCAATGAAGGACAAACTGCTGAGGAAATAGTACATGGGGGTGTGCAGGTGAGAACTGAGCCCAATCAGTGTGATCATGCCCAGGTTGCCCACCACTGTGACCACATAGACTCCTAGGAAGAAAAGAAAGAGGGGCAGCTGGAGTTCTGGCTTTTCTGTCAGCCCAGCGAAGATGAACTCAGTCACTGTGGAGTCATTTTCTGCTGCCATTTTCCTCTGGGAATTTTATGGAAGAGAAGAAGAAATTAGAGGTAGGTGTTAATTTATGCAGTGTGAAACAGATGCAAGTCTTATCATTCAGGTATCTGCAGTTCTCTCTCTCTGTCCCTGTTCTATGTTGAGATCCCTATATTATGGGTCATGCAAATAAACATCAGATGAAATTATATTGTTTTTAATTTCTGTGCTATAAGGGTGGGTTTTAGTACTGACCAGTCTGAACATTCAAAGAACTGTTTTGATAACTTGGAATTTTGAGTGTTCTGAGCCCTGTTGGTACAATGGTTAAGCACTTGGATGTTAACTGGAAGGTTGGCAGTTCAATCCCCCCAAGTGGCTCTATGGGAGAAATACATGGTAATATGCTTCCGTAAACATTACCAGCTTAGAGAACCCTATGGTGTAGTTCTGTTCTACCATGTGAGATCAGTAAGAGTTGAAAATCTGCTCAATGAAATCTAACAACAACAACAACAAAGCAGTTTTCATGCCTTATTTGCAATTTTCTCAACTCTTCTGAAAAACATATACCACCAAGTACTAAGCATTTGTTGCCATTGAGTTGATTCTGACTTATGGCAATCCCATGTGTGTCAGAGCAGAGCTATGCTCCACAAGGTTTTCAATGGCTGATTTTTTGGAAGTGTATCACCAGGACTTTCTTCTTTGTCTCTTTAAACATTTGGACTGTACAGAGTTTCCTCGACAATTACTAATATACTTATTTTACATATTAGGTCACTAAGGCTCAAACTGGTTTAATTTTTCCCCATAGTTAGGCATATTGTAACAAGTGATCAGTATATGACAGAAGGCCTGTCTATCTCTATATGGGTCTTTCCCCATTTCACCTTCCATTTCTTCTTTTAGCTACTCATATCTGCTCTCCTATCTTATCTCTGTCATATCAGAGAAACCATTCACCACAATTAACATGAGGCAAGTATTAATGGAAAGTACAAAAATAATGTATTGACCACTGATGTAGGCTGGTCTCCCTTTAGAGAGTACATTGGCTACTGGCACCAATTTACAAATATAGAAATAGTGTTTCTGGAAAGTAACTGAATGACCAACATTAAGTATATCACTCAAATTCAGCTTCACATCCAGAGAGGAAGTGTGTTTTCTAATGAGGAGAACTCAAAAGTTCCTATGACTCAAGATAGAACTCATTCATTCTCAAAACACCATGTGTTACATACTCTTGTATAACCTGATGTGGTCCATGACACTTGAGGCTTTTGTTCTGGAGGATCATAGCTACAGAATGGAAATTTTGCATGGTATTTAGACTATCCTGTCTTTGCATGTCCAGGCAAGTTGTCTTGGTGTATTTTGCATTCACTTTCAAATCAGGCCTTTTATCACTCCCTTGATGGCGTTAAAGAAAAATTTTTTGATGGCATTAAAGACCAAAGCAGAAAGAATGTATATACCTCTGAGATGTGAGTTTTGAAGGAAGTTGATGAGTTTCTGCCATGGTATACCATGATAATTGTTCTACATTAAAAAAAATAAGAGATCAAAGGATATCATCAAAGATTGATGGTATGTCAAAAACAAGGAAAAGAGTGTTGACATAAGAATGAATGTGAAGTTGATATTACTATTTTTTTATGAGAAATAAAATTTATAATAAAAGACTTGAACTAATGCTGACATCTTCTGGAAATACCAATCTGCTAAAAACAAACAAACCAACAACAACAACAACAACAACAACAAAATCATGTGCAAAATACATGAGAGATTCATTGAATATAAGAACTAGAAAAAATTTGTGATAGCAATAATTAACATTTTTCTGTGATTCCAATTGGACCAGCATCTATATTAGATCTCAGTTTTGATTCCTGTACTTGTCGTTTATCCATTCTCAGATTGCTCAATGAATGGTGAATGGATAAAAGGGCATAACTAACTTTACAACTTGAAATAAGTCAAAAGCCTTTATCTTTCCCAAATTGTCAGTTTCATTTAAATTGTCCTATTATCAGAGTAAGGTGCCATTCTGCCACTAAAATATTTGCTGAAGGTATGAGCTTGCACTGTGCAAGTGATACCTAAAAACAAATAAATATAAAGCCAAAATTGCACCTTCTGTGGAGTCCTCTGCTTTCATGTTCCAAGATATTTCAAGTATAATACTTAAGATGAAGGTTGGTATAAAGTAATCTCGATCTTTGGGATTGGCAATTTACACATGCTTATTACTTTGTGGATTATTGTTAAAGCTAAAGTCCTCTAAAGTTTTAAATAATTATATTTTGAAAAATTTTTGTTTGTTAACAAATAGCTTTCTCTTGTTGTTGAAGCTTCTTATCTATAGGAATAGAGTTTACCCATGATTGTGAAGGAGTCTTTCTAGAGTGAGGGCCTGTTAGTCTTTGCATAGCATCATAACACTGCAAAATTATATGTAAAAGTGACTTATCTAGAATTTAGTAATGGTGCCAGGAAAAACTGCTTACCTTCTTAGGTACACAATTAATTGACTTGTTTTGAAAAATAAAGTGAGTTGGAAACAAAGAAGGATCAGTAGCTGGAAAATGTGGCCTTGGTAATATCAATGGCATGGAAGGCCTCATGATATACTTTTACCAGACCAACAACTTATTAATTGGAAATATCTTTTTACATCAACATAAACACCAACTAAACAAGTGGATTTTGCCACATGCAATAAGCTGTAATCAAATTGATTGTATCTGTGGAAAAAGATGATGGAAAAGTTCGATATCATCAGTCAGAAGAAGGCCAGGAGACAACTACAGAACACACCATCAACTGTTCCTATGCAAGTTCAAACTGAAGGTGAAGAAAATTAAAATATGACCTTGAGTTATCCCACTTGAATTTAGAGACCACCTCAAGAATGGATTTTACTCACTGAACACTAATGACCAAAGACCATACGAGTTGTGGGATGACATCAAGGACATCAAACATGAAGAAAGCAAAAGATCATGAAGACAGAAAGGGGGGGAATAAAAGACCAAAAACAGATGTCAGAAAAGATTTGAAGCTTGCTCTTGAACACAGAGCAGAAGGAATAAATTATGAAGTGCCAGAGCTAAGCAGAAGATTTCAAATGGTGGATCAAGAAGACAAAGTAAAGTATTATAATGAAATGTGCCAAGATCTGGAGTTAGAAAATTAAAAGGGAAGAACATGCTAAAGAAGATATACAAACACATTAAAAGATGTTGAACATCATTGATCAATAGAAGCATGGAAATAAAACCACAATGAGCCACACTTCACACACACTAGAAAGACTATAATTCAAAAGACAGGCAATAACAAGCTTTGACATGGATGTGCAGAAATTGGAAACCTCATACATTGCTCATGGAATTGTAAAATGGTACAGCTGCTTAGGCATTTCATCAAAATGTTAAATACAGAGTTAGCCAGCAATTACGCTCTTAGGTACATAACCAAGATAATTGAAAATATACATGCACATAAAAACTTACTCATGAATATTCAGGGAAGAATTATTCATAACAGTCAAAGAGTGGAAATAGCCCAAATGTCTATCAAGTGAGAAATGAATAAACAAAGTGTGGTATATCCGTAAAACAGATTGTTATTCTACAATAAGAAGCAATGAAATACTGAGACATGGCACATCATGCATGAAACTTGAAAATATTATCTTAAATGAAAGAAGCCATTCACAAAAGGCCACCTATTGTATAATTCCATTCATATGAAAGTTCAGAATAGACAGATTTATAGAGACAGAAAATAACTTAGCATCTGCCGCATGGTAGAGGAAAGGGATAGTGAAGATTGACTGCCAGTGAGTGTGGGGAATTTTCTAGGGGATGATGAGAGTGTTCTAAAATTAGATAGTGGTGAGGATGGTACAATTCAATGAACTTACTTAAAAACCTTGAATGGCACACTTTAAGAGGGTAAGTTTTGTGGTAAGTGATTATATGTCAAAGCTGCTATAAAAATAATCACCACCACCATCACCAGAGCAACAACAACAAAACAGTAACTCCATGCTGATAGTTTATCACCCTTCTCTAAGTTTTTCCCATCTATGTTACACCTGGTATATTCCTCTTTATTTACCCCCAGTCCAAAGCAAGTATGCTGTATTGGCTCAAAAACGATGACAATCTTTTACAATTACAGTTTTTTTTTTTTCTCTTTAATACATTAGCAAGAAAAATATAGATCTTTCTAATCATGAATTACTAATAAGTTACACACTTGTGGTAGGCATATATTCTATTTAAAATTTTCTCCTGTGCCTTTTATCAGACAAAACAAATCAAGAAATATAAAAATAAACAACTTAAAACCAAGCCCAATCCTTTGTCATGGGATCTATTCTGGCCCATAGTGATCGAATAGGACAGGGTAGAACTGCCCCATAGTGTTTCTAAGGCTGCAAACCTTTACAGAAGCAGACTGCCACATCTTTCTCTAGTCTAGAAGCTGGTGGGTTCTAACTGCCAAACTTTTGGTTAGCAGCTGAGTGCTTAATCATGTACCACCAGGACTCCTTAAACACAGCTTCCAAAAAAACTCCATTGCCATGTAGTCGATTCAGAGACTCATAGCAACCGTATAATACAGAGTAGAACTGCTCCATAGAGTTTCCTAGGCTGTAATATTTATGGAAGCAGATTGCTAGGTGTTTTCTCCCATGGAGCTGCTGATGAATTTGAACCTGGACTTAGAATGGTTCTTTCTGGTTCAATCATGGCTGAGGAAGCAAACCCAGCACAGACCCAAGTGTCTTAAATTGGGGTGAACAGGAATCATAACTAGAGGGCAAAATTATGGGTCAAACCCTGCTAGAAACTTAATCTCTTTCTTAGAAAACAAAGGCAACATGTGGGTTTCATAGCAACCAAATCTCATGACTGTCAGATTTTGAATAGAGTCAGAAACAGTAGAACCTCAGTCAAAGGTGACAACCAACCATGGGACTTCGAATGTGTGTCGTTCTCCTCAGTCCTGGCAATAATCTAATCTTACGCATCAGGCTCCCTGAAAGGACTCACTAATCCCTTCATAATCTAACCTTCTAGGGATTCCACTCTAAAATTTCCCATTCCATTTTGGTTCTGGATCACCCAAATTAAAAAAAAAAAAAAAATTAGGTCTGTTCTGGTTTCAGTTCATCGGCAATGATTGAAACAGTTTGAACCAGTTCAAAACCCTGGCTCGAACCTCCAACCTTTCAGTTAGCAGCCAAGTGCTGAACCATTGTACCAGCAGGGCTCCTTAAACGTAGTTTAAAATCAAAACCAGTCCATTGCCATCAAATCCATTCCAACTCACAGCAACAGTGTAACGCAGAGTAGAACTGCCCCACAGGGTTTCCAAGGCTGTAAATCCTTACAGAAGCAGACTGGCGCATCTTTCTTCCACTGGGTGGCTTGTGGATTTGAACCACTGACTTTTCGGTTAGCAGCTGAGTGTTTTAGCCATAGCACCACATAGCTTCGAAGGTCTGAAATCACAATATAGCTGCATAGATTGTCAGAAAATGCCCAGCAGATCTAAGTGAGTTATCCATAAATGTGTTACCTGACATCAGCTTTCCTTTGACTCCCAGATAACCAGTTTATCACCTGCAGGTGGCAACCCTCCCCCTCCTCCACACTCTGGGTGAGTTCTATACTTTACTATGAAGAATTTAAAGATGTCTAGATTACAAGCATGTTGCACTTGGTTACCACCTGAAAGGTTGGTAGTTTGAACCCACTCAGCAGTGCCATGGAAGAAATGCTTGGCAATCTGTGTCCACAAAGATTAGAGCCAAAAAAACCCTATGGACCTCAGTTCTACTCTGTAACACAGGGGTCTCCATGAATCAGAATGAAATTGAGGACAACAGGTTTAGAGTACAAATCTCTCCATTCATAATCAAGCCAAACCTGCTACTCACCTTGTAATCACAGAAATTGTGATTTACCAGTTATCTTTTATAAAATTTCAATTTTTAAAAAAATCCCTTTATTTTACCTCCATTAAAGGATGGTTCACCAAATCGCCAGCCCTGTGTCGGTAGTCTTAGCCTACATTGACTGACTCACCTTAGCGATCAATGAATCCTGAGCAAATTAGTTTAAGAAATATATATATATAGAAAAAAAAAAATATATATATATATAGTGAGCACTCCCAAAAGAAAGCAGTGAGGATTCAAAGCCAGTATAAGATTGCTAATGAATGCCAAGCATTTTTGTTTTGAGTTTTACTAGGCTGGTAGAATGATCGCTATTTGTTGGAATCAACTTGACGGCACTGGGTGGGTAGAATGAAAAAGTGTTATAATCCTAGGTTATCTTGATTTTAGATGATGTGGTTATGTGCGGTGGATGAAAATACAGAAAAATATCACATAATTACGTGAATTCAAAGAGCATCTCAAGACTAAATATAAAGTAGATAATCTTGAGTTATCATTCTACAGGACTTTATACGTAATCTTGTCTTGAAAAAATCATCTCATAAATTGGACGAAGCCACAGAATAAATTATTATAAAATTCATAGACAGAAGCTGCATAGAAAAGAGTAATGAATACTTATATGATGGTAATGATTCAAGAAGATATTGTTAGACTGTGAATATGGTCTGATATTTAAAAGAATAAATTTAACAGTAATAAATATATTTTTCTGTGAAATATAAATTCATTCATTTCATGGATACTTGGGCACCTCTTATGTCCCAGAAATTATTTAGGGCACTCAAAATAGAGAGATGAATAAGACAGAATTCTCTGCTGTTCAGAATCTCACAGTCTAGAAAGAGAGTGCAGACTCAACTGTAATGATTGCACAGGCCCTACAGGAACACAGTGAACACGGTACTAACTCAGAACAGGGGAGCCATTGTAGTGACATTGTAGGGGATGTCAGAAGGAAGCACTTACTCCTGGGGGCAAATACAAGGGGGTGACAGACAAGGCACAGATTGACATCACCATGTACCACAAACATGAAAGGAACCTGACTGAGGCAGCTGGATAAGAAGGGGGGAAGATGTTTGTGCTGACTTACCACCGCTATCAAAGTCTTTTCTTGAAATTGGTGTATGGGGGGTTCAACTTAGAGATTGGCCCTGTGAGCTTGTTACCCTCCCTATGCCCCTGGATCACTGAAGGCTGCCAGAGCAACCTGAATATAGAGGGAGAAATAGGCATAAGCCCCTCTTGCACAATGTTCAAAACTGAGAAGCATTGAACTAACAGATCTCCACATTCAAAAGATTTGCATCCAGAGAAAAAACACTTAAAAATGCAATGAATCCCAGAAGACTCATTAAAAGGAACATGATATCCAGAATAAAGGACATGGTAGCCACACAAGATCAACTGCATCTGGTGAACAGTGTTTAGTTCTAGGTGCTGTATTTCAAGATGATCCTTTACAAATTATAATTATTCAGAAAAATTGAAGATTTTCATCCAGATGATTTATAACAAATATCCACATGACTAATAACACAGCAGAGGGATTGGACTTATTGTATGCTACCTCAGATGGCAGAGCTATGTATAATTTCTGAACATCAGAACCTTTCTAACAATAAATATGTCTGAAAGTAGGACAGGTTGACATATTGAAAAAAGATAATTTTCTGTCTTGAATGCATTACAGAAAAAAATGAGTAACATTTGACATGTAGCTTTAGGAAATTCCTATATTGTTGCAAGGAGGCTAAAACTTCATGAAGATCAAAAGGCTCTAGGACAGATGGAATTCAGATACTCACCTCTTCTCTGCCTGGAATGCTTAGCCAGGCTGCTCTGTATGCTTTAGACCAAGTGCCCTCTAAAGCAAAATAGCTGTTAGTAATGTTGGTGGTGGAGGTTCAAAATAGAGACTCCTTGGTTCTCTTTTAACGAGGGCTCAGAATGTAGATGTCAGTTTCTGAGTTGCTCATGTAAACGTTACTAATCAAATATCATGATTCCCTAGTGTAGCTCCCCCACAGTGCTACCTGAGACACTTGCCAAAGTGGCATGTTTTTATTCAGGGTTTGGAAATTCAAGAGATCTCATCAAAAAACATACAAATAGAAGGTCCCTCAAGATTTCTGTTCACCAGGGATGAGCTATTGGGAAAAAGAAGCAATTAAAATTTCCTTTTCTCATGCTTCTTTTGATGCTTTCATTAGCTCCCTTGTGAATAATATTCTCTCTCAGTGTTAAAATAGTAGACAGACATTACATTATTGACTAGAAATTAAGGTCTAGGCAGGGCCAAGATGGGGGAGCAGTCAGATGCTTCTGGTGGTCACCCTTACAACAAAGTCCTCAAAAAACAAATGAATAGGTTTATATGGCAATCTAGGAACCCTGAACATCAAAGTCAAAGTCGAGGAATCAGACTGAGTGTCAGGGGAAGGGAGAGACGGTTCAGAAGTAGAGAGGAGTATTCAGACCTGAGCTGGGGAGAACCATCACCCTGCAGGCCTGATTGGCTACTGTGTGTGGTGAGGCAACCAGTGGCTTTTGGTATTCATTTTCCCCATCAAGAGAGACCAAGTGGCAGACAGTCTGCCCAACCCTCCAAAACCAGTGAGAAGCAGCCTTCAATCAGCAGAAGATAAGTACACTCGTATAACCAACCACATGGATCAAAAAACACCCTGTTTGGGAAGAAACTCTCTCCCATTTACCTACCGACTCCCTGTTCTGCACCAAGTCCTGGGCTGGCTTGAGTGATTGTCACAACCCCTGGGTTGGAATTACGGTCCTTCATGTGCCCTGAGCCATTCTCCCAGCTGGAGAGAGGGAACAAATTAACAAAAAGAAAAAGTAATCTACCAGCTCCCCTCATGGTAGGCACAGCTCCTTTGCCTAGGCACAGGCATAAGGGGTCCATGGACTTTGAATGCCTTTCACCCCTGCATAGACCTATGTAGGACCATTTCAACAGTGTAGGCCCTTATTAGCATAGATCAAGGTATATACCTGAAGCCTAACTTCACTGTATCAGCTACATGGTGGAGTGGCAGGTCCATAATATTTGACACGGCTCTGCCCATTAAGCAGGGTCTTCACCTACCCACATCAGGAGCCTGAGGACTGGTGTCTCCACCCATGTCACCTAGCCACCTGCAACAGGGGTCCAAGAATAAGTAGCGCCTCCTAAAAAAAAAAAAAAAAAATTTTTTTTTTTTCCCCTGGTCCTTATAGCCAACAGCATTGGTTGCCTATAGTCCAGCTGGAAAACTCACCCACCTACACACTCTAGGGAAAAAAGGACACAAATTCCTCCCAGACACTCAAGGGCAGCTGTCAACACCCTACCTAGTTCAGCATGTGACCACCTACTGAAGCCAGACGCCTGTACCTACTCCAATCACCCTTGCCAGTCTGCAACTATAGGTAATAGCCTGCACCACACACTTGCTGACTGACTATCTGCACACCTGAGATGAATCCATACAAGAAAAGTAAACAAACTCCTGGGAGCACATACCTAGTAAAAAATTCAAACACCTGGCGACAGGATCTTAGAGCTTCAAAGGTGCCAATAGTCAAACTAGCTCACACGAGCAGCCTATTTGGGCATATCAAAACAAGCTAGGACACAGTAAGCACACAAAATAAATAAATATAATAACTTATTGATGGCTTGGAGACAACAGTCAATATCAAATCACACAATGAGCCGGACCATGATGTCTTCAGCAAGCTCCCAAAACAAACACTCAAGAAATCTTCCAGAGGAAGATAATTTCTTGGCATTACCAGGAGTAGAATACAAAAGACATTCCAGAATTGATGTTTGTCTCTGTTTTACTTAGTTTTTTAGGTCTTTGCAGTGGAGGGACATCATCGTGCTTCTGTCTATAGTGCCATGTTGGCTTCACTTGCCTGTTTTGTTTAACATCATTTTTCAATATTTCTATTGTTTACAATTTTCCAATTCTTATAAGATCCATAGTGATAAACTTCTGTGTGGATAAACATTTATGCAGATGTTGTCATCTCTTTCAAATTCTCAAGTACCTTGCAAAATAAATTTCCTACCCTATCCCCACCCATCCAAACACAAACACCATCATGATCTCTAAAGCCAAGGAGAATCCTTACTCCTATTTGCTAAGACTGGAGAAGGTTTTACTTCCACCAGAGGACAATACGGCACAGTTTGCAGACTACAGACGCTGGGAAGGAAAAATTTATTTTCACTAGTTACTGACATATTAGACTGCATCACAGATCCAATATGCTGTCTGGATCTTCATTATCTATAGAGCTAATATGGGCTGATATAGGAGGAGAAGAAAGCAACCATACTGGTCATCTTAGTGCAGGGAAACAGATCAGAAGGGACAGGGACGATTTGAAGAGCCAAAAGAGGTGTCTATATGCCTCTTTCTTTTAAAGTACTAGCCCAGAAAGCAAGAAGACAAAAGCGAGTTCCTCATTCTTGATTCTTCCACCCTCCAGTCAGCTCAAGGCTTGCAATGGAGACTGTACATACTGGTTTGCTTTCAGTTTGATGGGGTAGCTCACAAGTGGGATAACTTTGATCATCCAGCATCCATTCTTTCCATTTTGCATTCTCCTGTTGCAATAAAAATAAGGTTTATCTACATGTAGCCTGGAGGAATGGGGCCCAATGCAACCATCCTTTTTCTCACATTACACGAACCTGAGACTCTAAAGAGGAGGGATTAGATCCTATAACTGACACTTCTGTCCATGAGAAGTTCAAATTTTCCAGCACTTAGGGCTGCTAAGAATAAAAGCATAACAAAATATCTTTGTGACAGGGCTTGCAAATTAGTATAAATCTGTCTCAGAGTCAATGTAAATTGAAAGCATACTATCTAAATCTATCATATTATGTATCCGTTACTTCCCTTTTACCTAAGTACACAATCTTAAATAGAACTTAAAGAAAATTATGAAGGCTTACTGTTCTTTAAAATGAGGCATTCCGTTTAGCCACACTGCATACAAGCACTTTGCAGTGGTAATAATTGGTTCTGTAATTGTCATGAACACTATGGGTCAGTTACCAATACATATCTTGAGTTTTCATGGCATCCTAAATACAGCTGCTTATAAGAGTTTGTAGTGTACCTCAAACCCTTCCTTCAATATGCTGACACTGAATATCAGATATACAGCTATAAAGATCATTACTTATATGAATATCTTTATCAGTAAGTGCTTTAAGTCCTCTTCACTTTCAGAGAGCAACGTTGCGTCATTTGATATCACAGGGTGTTATTGAGTCTTTCTCGAATTCTGATGCCCCATTCTTCTTCACGTAGGACAGCTTCTCTTGTTATTTGCTCGGCATACAGATTGAATAACAAGGTACGACACTCATACACACATTTCCTGACTTTAAACCATGCAGTATCCCCTTGTTCTCTTTGAATGACTGCATCTTGATCTATGTACAGGCTCCTCATGAGCACATTTAAGTGTTCAGGAATTCCCATTCTTTGCAATGTTATCTATAATTTGCTATGATCCACACAGTTGAATGTCTTTGCATAGCCAATAAAACAAAGCAAACATCTTTCTTGTATTCTCTGCTTTCAGCCAGAATCCATCTGACATCAGCAATGATATCCCTGATGACACGTGCTGTTCAGTATCTGGCTTGAGTTTCTGGCAGTTCCCTGTCAATATACTGCTGAAACTGCTTTTGAATGAGCTCCAGCAAAATTTTATTTCTATGTAATGTTAATGATATTGTTCAATGATTTCTGCATTTGGTTGGATCACCTTTCTTTGGAATAGACATGAATATGGATCTCTTCCAGTCGGTTGGCCAGGTAGGTGTTTTCCAAATTTCTTGGTGTAAACAAATGAGCACTCCCAGAGCTGCATGCGTTTTTTGAAACATCTCAATTGATATTTCATCAATTCCTGAAGCCTTGTTTTTTGTCAATGTTTTCAGTGCAGCGTGGATTTCTTCCTTCAGTAAAATCAGTTCTTGAAAGAGGCCATCTCTTGAAACGGTTGAACGTCAACCAATCCTTTTAGGTACAGCATATTCCTTCCATCTTTTTTTTTAGTGCATCTTGCAGCATTCAGTATTTTCCCCATACAGTATTTCACTATTGCAACTTGAGGCTTTTGTTTTTTCTTCAGTTCTTTCAGCTTGAGAAATGCCAGTGGTTTTCTATCTCAAGGTCTTTACACATGTCATTATAATACTTTGTCTTCTCAAGCTGCCCTTTGAAATCTTCTGTTCAGTTCTTTATTTCATCATTTCTTTCTTTCACTTTAGTGACTTGACATTCAAGAGTAAGTTTCAGAGTCTCTTCTGGCATCCATTTTGGTCTTTTCTTTTCTGCCTTTTTAATGACCTCTGCTTTCTGCATGTACGATGCCCTTGATGTCAAACCACAACTCTTCTGATCTTCAGTTATTAGTGTTCAATGTGTAAAATCTATTCTTGAGATGGTCTCTAAATTCAGTGGGATATACTCAAGGTCATACTTTGGCTCTTGTGGACTTGTTCTAATTTTCTTCAGCTTCATCTTGAATTTACATATAAGCAATCGACAGTCTGTTCTGCAGTCGGCCCCTGGCCTTGTTCTGACTGATGATATTGAGCTTTTCCATCTTCTCTTTTAACAGATGTAGTCTATTTGATTTCTGTGTATTCCATCTGGCTATGTCCATATGTAGTGTTGCCCTTTATGTTGCTGAAAAATGACATTTGCAATGAAGAAGTCATTGGTCTTGTAAAATTCTATCATGTGATCTCTGGCATCATTTCTGTCATCAAGGCCATATTTTCCAACTACCGATCTTTCCTCTTTGTTTTCAACTTTCACATTCCAATTGCCAGTAATTATCAACACATCCTTATTCAGGCTGTAGAAGTTGGGAAAAATCATTATTTCTTCATCTTTGGCCTTAGTGGTGGTTTATAGAAAACAAGTAGCAATATAGTAAGTTTAAACACAATCATATCAAAAAATATTTTAAATGTAGCCTAAACACTCCAATTAAAAGGCAGAAGATGTCAGGGGAGAAAAAAAAAAAAAAAAAGGAAATACATGTGGTCTAAAAAATAAAACAAAATAACCAATCAACCAAAAAGAAAAAAACTCTTACACTTTAAATGTAAATGTACAGAGGTTAAAAAGTAAAAAAGACAATAAAAGATATATAATGTAAAAACAAAGCTAGAATAGCTATATTAATATCAGTGAAACTAGATATCAGAAAAAATAAATCATCCAGGGGCAAAGAGGAAGATTTTATGATGACAAGAAGGTCAAGTCATCAGTAATACATGGAAACACAAATGTGTATGCACCTAATAACAGGGTTTCATAATAGATATGTCTATGTCTGTGAGGTCTTGCTCTTCAGATAGGCGGGACTACCATACTTTGTTTGAACACCAGCCTGCTTCCTTGCAGTCAAGAAATTGTCTCCTGGAAGAGAATAAACAAGGTTGTGAAGCTTAGATCATAAGTGTTTCTTTACCTGGTAATCATAGTTTTGTAATACTTGTCCATTGCCTAAAAACTGTTAATCTATATATTTTGTCCAGTTTTTTTTTTTTTTTAATTTTGGTAAGAAGGTTATTCCAGTACCAATTAGTGTCGAGGTCCAAGTATATTTTAAACTTTCAAATTCACAAAATTTTTCCTCAATTATAGTCTAAATTGATGTAATCCATCAGATCTAGAATGGAAAAAAAAAAATCTTCTCTCAAATTCCCTCAATATGTTGTCACACGTTTATTCTTTCCTGCCTCTAGAATCTTCTCAGCTGAGGGTTAGGCCAGTCTTCAACACCTTTGTCTCTCATCTTGCAGTCATTTGTTTGGGTGACTCAAGCATCTTCCTGTATTTTTGCCAGAATCCCAAGCCGCTGTCCCAGGAGTAGAGGACATCCTGTGTTGTCCACCATGGTGATCCTCATGCTCATTTCCCTGTTCTACACTCTGAGGATAGCAATGCTTTTAATGCACAAGACCATGCAGCTGTGATTTATGTCTCCTTTCCTGAGTCATTGATTACTTTCAAGACAATTGTTTTATTAGAAATTATTAGATGTCTGTGAAGAAAGCTTTGGTTTACCTTTATGCTTATTCCAGCTGCCCAGTGTCTTCTCAGGTCCCTAGTTTCCTGGAGGCCCCTGATAATTCAGTTCCTCTGACCTACCTTCTTCTCACCCACTAGTCCTAACCTAGGTTCTCTGGCCTATGTCCTGGAGTCAGTTCTGGATGTTAAAACAAAAACAAACAAAAAAGGGGGTATGCATATTCACATTTACAAAAGAAAGACCATTAGCATGTCATTGAACGCAGTCATAAATGATCTGAGGGATTATGAGAAATTCTTGCTTTCTTCCTTATGATTTCTCTATTTCCAAATGTCATGCATTAGTTTACAATCATAAACAGATGATAAACGTTGTAATTTAAACACAAGATAAATTTTAGAGAAAATATAATTATTTTCTATTCTTTAAAAAATATACACAAAGGAAAAAAAAACACCCTTTTTTCCACCACTGCCATAAAATTCTTTCAAAATCCTTCTCGCGTCTGTTAGTTTGTCTTACTGTGGGGTCTTGGGTGTAGCTGTGATGCTGGAAACTGGTATTCAAATACCAGCAGGGTCTCCCATGGGAAACGTGTTTCAGCTGAGCTTAAAGACTAAGACAGACTAGGAAGAAAGGCATGGTGGTCTGCTTCTGAAAAGAATTTGCCAGTGAAAACCCTATGAATAGTACTAGAAAATAGCCTGAGATAGTGCCAGAAGATGAGCCCCTCAGGTTGGAAGTCACTGAAATATGACTCAGGAAGAGTTACCTGTCAAAGTAGAGTTAATCTTAATAACAGGGATTGAGTCAAGCAAGCTTCCGGGACCTTCATTTGCTGATGTGACACAACTCAAAATGAGAATAAACAGCTTCAAACGTCCATTAATAATTGGTTAGTGGAATGTATGAAGTATGAATCTAGGAAAATTGGAAATTGTTCAAAATGAAATGGAACTCATAAAGATCAATATCCTAGCCATTAGTGAGCTGAAATGGACTCATATTGGTCAATTTGAATTGGACAAGCATATGTTTTACTATGCCAGGGATGAAAACTTGAAGAGGAACTGTGTTGCATTCATGGTCAAAAAAAAAAAAAAAAATTCAAGATGTATTCTGACGTACAGTGCTGTCAGTGATAGGATACTACCCATAAAGGCCTACAAAAAAGACCAATTAATATGACTATTATTCAAATTTATGCACCAACCACTAAGGCCACAGATAAAGAAATTGAAGATTTTTACCAACTTCTGCAGTCTGAAATTGATCAAACATGAAATCAGGATGCATTAATAATTACTGGAGATTGGAATGCAAAAGTTGAAAACAAAGAAGGATAGGTAGTTGGAAAATATGGCCTTGGTGATAGAAATGATGCCAGAAATCACATGACTGAATTTTGCAAGACCAACAACTTCATTGCTAATAATTTTTTTTACCAATGTAATTGGGGACTATACACATGGACCTTGGCAGATGGAATACACAGGAATCAAATTAACTGTATCTGTGGAAAGAGTCTACATTAAAGCTTAATATCATCAGTCAGAAAAAGGCCAGGGACCAACTGCTAATCAGACTATCAATTACTCATATGCAAGTTCAAGATATAACAAGAAAATTAGAACAAGTCCACAAGAGCCAAAGTACAGCCTTGAGTACATCCCACATGAATTTAGAGACCATCTCTAGAATTGATTTGACACATTGACCAAAGACCAGAGGAATTGTGGAAGGACATCATACATGAAGAAAGCCAAGAGTCTTTAAAAAAAACACAGTAGAGAAAGAACAGACCTAAAAGGATGTCAGAAGAGACTCTGAAACTTGCTCTTGAATGTCAAGCAGCTAAAGCAAAAGGAAGAATTGATGAAGTAAAAGAGCTGAACAGAAGATTTCGAAGGGCAGTTTGAGAAGACAAAGTAAGGTATTATGACATGTGCAAAGCCCTGGAGATAGAAAACAAAAAGGAAAGAATATGCTAGGCATTTCTCAAGCCGAAAGAACTGAAGAAAAAATTCAAGCCTCAAGTTGCAATACTGAAGGATTCCACAGTGAAAATATTAAACAATGCAGGAAGCATCAAAAGAATATCTGTATAGTGATATCTGTATATCACTACACCAAAAAGAATTGGTCAGCATTCAACCATTTCAGGAGGTAGCATATGATCAGGAGCTGATGGTACTGAAGGAAGAAGTCCAAGCTGCACTGAAGGCATCGGTGAAAGGCTCCAGGAATTGATGGAATATCAATTGAGATGATTCAACAAATGGATCCAGCCCTGGAAGTGCTCACAAGTCTATGGCAAGAAATTTGGAAGACAGCTACCAACCGACTGGAAGAGATCCATATTTATGCCTATTCCAAAGAAAGGTGATCCAAGCAAATGCAGAAATTATACAGCGTTAATATCACGTGCAAGCAAAACTTTGCTGAAGATCATTCAAAAGCGGCTGCAGCAGTATATTGACAGAGAACTGCCAGAAATTCAAGGTGGATTTAGAAGAGGATGTGGAACCAGGGATATCATTGCTGATGTCAGATGGATCCTGGCTGAAAGCACAGAATACCAGAAAGATGTTTGCCTGTGTTTTATTGACCATGATTAGGCATTCCACCGTGTGGATCATAAGAAATTATGGATAACATTGCAAAGAATGTGAATTGCAGAACACTTAATCGCATTCATGAGGAATCTGGACATGGATCAGGAGGCAGTAGTTCCAAAAGAACAAAGGGACACTGCATGTTTTAAAGTCAGGAAAAGTGTATGTCAGGTTGTATCCTTTCATTATACATGTTCAATCTGTATGCTGAGCAAATGATCAGAGAAGCTGGACTATATGAAGAAGAATGGGCATCAGGATTGGAGGAAAAGTCATTAAAAACCTGTGTTTTGCAGATGACACAACCTGGAGAAGGGCATCATGCTTGGTACAGTAGAGGGTCAGTGAAAAAGAGGAAGAACATCAACAAAATGGATTGACACAGTGGCTGCAACAGTCTGCTCAAGCATAGCAACAATTGTTAAGGATGGCGCAAGACCAGGCAGTGTTTTGTTCTGTTATGCATAGAGTCGCTATGAGTCGGAACATACTCGACAGCACCTAACAACAACAGCAATAGAATCATTTCAAATATCCAGTTTAATGTTAATTTTTCAATATAAAGTGAGTTCAATTGTGAGTCATATATATTTCCCTTAATATAACATTACATACATATGTATTTACATATATGCATATGTATAATATATATGATCAGTTCCTGGAAAAGGACAAAATGCTTGGTAAAGTAGAGGGCCAATGAAAAACAGGAAGACCCTCAATGAGATGGACTGACACAGTGGCTGCACCAATGGGCTCAAGCGTAACAACTACTGTGAAGTTGTTATAGGACTAGGCAGTGCTTTGTTTTGTTGTACATAGGGTCACTCCAAGTGGGAACTGACTTGATGGCACCTAACAACAACAACAATGTATTTTCTATATTCTGATACATTATTCCAATTTCTTAATGATATTTTTGCATATTTAATTTCCGGGTAGATTTCTATTTTATTAATAAATATAATATCATTCACCCTGTAAGTCTGACTTGCCCACCAAATGACTTAGCAAGCAAACCAGTAAGTATTTAATCCTATTTATGCCAAACTTTTTTTTTGATCCATTTCTACTTGCTGCACTGCTGCCCCCATTCCATTCCTATTAGTGTTGGTTCCACACTTTTGGGTGTGGCAGTCTGCTCTGCACAGATGACAGCCTTGTAAACCCTATGGGGCAGTTCTATTCTGTACTATAAGCTCACTAAGAGCCAGAATCGACTCCATGAAAATAGATTTTTTTTTTTGGACTCTTTTTCTATGCTTTTAAGAGATTGAAGTTAAACTTACTGCTGGAAACCATGGAGAGATATATTTTGTTTTACAACAAACGAGAACATTCTAGCAGTCAGATATATCCAGAAATGAAATCAGCTGCCTTAGTATGCAGCTAAGTACCCAAAGTTAGAACTATTAAAGCATGATCTGAATAACCACTTAGCGTTAATTATTCAAGGACAAAAGCACTGACTGAATGGAACATTGGATATATCATCTTTAATACCTCTTTCAATTCCAGCACTTCAAGATTTTATAAATTTAGTTGGACTATTGTTTGGCACACGGTGGTTAAAAACTCAGCTGCTAACGGAAAGGTCAGCAGTTAAAATCCACCACTTGCTCCTTGGAAACCCTATGGGGCACTTCTGCTCTGCCCAATGAGAAAGAATCAACTTGAGGGCAACGGGCTATTAGATAGTCCTGCATTCAAATCTCAGCTCAACCACATACTTGCTGTGTGAACTTGGACAAACTATTTTCAATCTCCAAACCTCTGAAAAAAAAAAGAAAAACGGAGACGTTAATATCTACCTCTTGGTGGTGGCAAGAAAATTAAATAAAAAGACACCTGGAAGGTGCTTAATACAGTTATTAGCTGTTGGCAACAACCTTATAAATGTCAGTGTTGTTCAAATGCAGCTTATTGAGTTTCTCTCTAAAATATCTTTCATTCGCCCAACATTTTAATTCCCATAATGATGGCCATAACTTATTTTCTTAGCATATCCTAAGAATATTCTGATGATCCTGGTGGATAGTTCTGAATATTAACCTTGCAGTACCTTGATGTTGAGTGAGGCATAACCTGAAAGTCTCCTTTGGCAGTTGTTATGAGTCACTGGTCTTGATCTCTTATGATGCTGATGCTTAAGGCCATGAGACCCTTTGAATTGGTTGGTTGATATGAAAGAAAGAATTTATTCTCTGGTTATAGATGTTAAGGGTCTGGTTAGAAACAATCAGAATGAGCTCCCGCTAGATTCTTATCTTACAGGTATCAAGTCTTGGGAAAAGAAACGATTGGAATTTCCCCCTTTCCCCATTGGTTCTTAAGTATTTAATATCCATATATAAGTGTAATTTATTGTTCTTTTTTTATTATGGATTTCAAGAAAAGATATGATAGATATTGCTAGAGCTCCAGTAGGCTTCATGCTAAACTATTTAATTTTTTTTTTTTTTATTTAGAATTTCAGGAAATGCTGAAGACATAGATGAAATATATTTTCTAAAGTGATTTCCCACTGGAAAAATACAGAAAATCATGAAAAACAACCAAGATATAAGACTTAAAAAGCTCCCCCCCCGCCGATGATCTCTACTGATACAAAAACAAACAAGGATAGTATTTAGATATTATGATGTACTTATAAAACAGTAATACTTGGAATATTTTTATTTGGGAACTGAATAAAATCATCTTGCAGACATTGCCAAGAGCTCCTAACAAGCCTGCCATGGAGAGACAATGTCTATTGTCTTTTCAAAGTAAAACTGAATTGTTTTAAAAAACTGGAAACAGAGGCATTACAGATACTATTTTAATTCCTGTAAAGACTGAAATACATTGTTAGGTATAAAACGTATATTTTTAAGTATTGTTAAGTGCTGTGGAGTCAGTTCTGAGTCATAGAGACACTACGTACAACAGGATGAAACACTGCCTGGTCCTGTGCCATCCTCACAATCGTTGTTATGTTGAGCCCATTGTTGCAGCTGCTGTGTCAATGTATCTCGTTGTCAAATATTTATTTCATGTTGTATCATTTTCATATAAAATTACAACTAATAAATACAATAATTGCAATTATTTGCTTAGTTGATTTTACCTTAAATGTTTTAATTACCGATTGATGAGAGGCTTTAACCTGTTTACTTGTAAGTCATTTCTGCAAACTGGAGTGAGAACTTAGCAACAGAATGATCCATAAGCCCTATGGAAAATTTTGCTTATCAATAAGTATAGAAGAAACCTTGGGGGCATGATAGGTAAATCCATCAGCCCCTCTGAGGGAGAAAAGAACTGGTGATCTGCTTCTGTAAAGTTTACATCGTAGGAAATCCTATGGGACAGTTCTACTCTGTACTATAGGGTTGCTATTAGCCAGAATCGACTCACGGCACATGCAAGAACAACAATCATACAACTATAAACCAAGATTTGTGGTAGAATGCAAAACACAATTTCCTATTCTCAAGAGTTTGACAATCTTGGTTGGTAGGGCCAACACGGCACTATAGACAGAAGCACCACACTGTCCCTCCAAAGCAAAGACCTGAAAAACTAAGTAGAACAGATATAAACATCAATCTTGGAACCCTAAGCATCAAATGAATGGATAAAGAACTCATTCAAGCACTGAATGCAATAGGAAACTGACAGAGAAAAGAGAACTAGGAGAGCTATGCAATGGAAGCCCCCTATTAGCTAACGTGAGGTGGATTTGCCTTTTGGGCCCCTTAGCCATCAAGAATGGCAAGCAAGGAGTGTAGGAAGGCAGTTTCATGAAGCTCCCAGCAGCAGACAGGGCACCTGGTAACCAGGGATACACACTTTTCCACCCCCATCCTTCTTCCACCTTCACGGACTCTGCTTCTTTCCAATGGCCCATGGTCCCTCGGCTGGAGAGACCCCAGCTTCTTGCACTTGAATTCACCCCTCCCCCACCAATAGGCTACTTCAGTGCCATCTTTTTGTTGCTGACTTTTCCCTTTTGGTTACTTGTGGTTTCTTCTCTCTCTCTCACCTCCCTCTTTTCATTTCTCATGAACACCTGGCAATGTCTGCCATCTCTGCTCCTTCTTGACTAGCTGAGCAGTGCTGCTTGGCTGCGGCACCACTTCTTCAGTCCACGCTGATAAACTGGTGAGTCCCCTAGGGGCTTTTTTTTTTGTTTTTTTCCTCCTTTTCTTTTCTCTCTCTACTTTCCTTTCTTTTCATTTTCCCAAACACCTGGTGCCATGTACCATCTTTCTTCCTTCTTCATGGACTTTACAGTGCCGCTTGGCTGGGGAGGCGCTACCCCAGTCTGTGTTGCCACACCAGTGGGGTCCCTAGAGGCATTTTTTGTTCGTTTGTTTTTCTTTTCTACTCTTTACCTCCTTCCTTTCTTCTCTTATGGAATAAGTAGAAACCAAAGTATACTTACGAGAAATATTAAAAGAAGTCCTTTGATTAGAGAACAAACAACATCAGACAACAGCCTGAATTTATGTCACAAGACTGTATCAGCCAGATAGCAACCTAGGTAATGAATGCTCAATGATAAAACAAAACTGAAAGATTTCCAAGAGGGAACCAGAGAGCTTGATCTGTCTATGACAACAAAGTCAGAACAATAAAAGAAGAAATAAATAGTGTAGGCATAAAACTTTCAAATGGAGAGGAAGTCAAGGTGACACCAAGTAATAAAAGACTGGTTTAAACTTAGGAAAATAGGGTAAATTTCAAAGTAACCACAAAGAAAGTTAACAAACCTACTCATCAAAATAAAAAAGAAAAACATAAAGTCTCAGTTAACAAAAAATCTACAAAAACAATGCAAAAAAAATCCACAAACAAAAGGAATTCAGCACAGTATAGTAACAAAGAAAACTTCAGCCCCACAAAAAAAAAAAGCACTACAAAATGGCAGCAATGAACTCTTACCTATCAATAATCACACCAAATGGAAATGACCTGAATGCACTCATAAAACGACAGAGAGTGGCAGAAGGGATTTAAAACAAAAAAAAAAGGATCCATCTATATTGTCTATAAAAGACACAACTTAGAAAGAAAGACATAAATTTACTAAAAAACAAAGGATGGAAAAAATATATCAAGCAAACAGCGGCCAAAAAAGCCGGAGTAGCACTTCTAATATCAGATAAAAAAAGACTTTAAAGAAAATCCACCATGAAGGACAAAGAAGGGTATTATATAATGATTAAAGGGACAATCCACCATGAAGCAATAACCGTAATAAAAATCTACACACCCAATGACAGGGCTCCAAAATAGATAAACTCTAACAGCACTGAAAATAGAAACTGACAGTTCCAAAATAATAGTAGGAGACTTCAACATATCACTTTCAATAAAGGACAGGCAACTAGAAAGCAACTCAACAAAGATACAGAAAATCTAAAGGCCACAATCAACTAACTTGCCCGTATAGACATGTATAGAACGCTTCACCCAACAGCAACAAAGCACATGTTCTTTTCCAACTCACATGGAATGTTCTCCAGAATAGACCACATCTTAGTCAACAAAGCAACACACAACAAAATCCAAACCATTGAGATTATACAAAGTACTTTCTCTGATCACACCATCAAAGTAGAAACTAATAACAGAAAGCACAAGGAAAAAAAATCAAATGAATAACACCCTGCTTAAAACCACTTTTTTTTTTTTTTTTTAAAAACCATTGGGTAACAGAAGAAATCAAAGATGAAATCAAAAAATTCCTAGAATCAAATGAGAATGAAAACACTTCATACCAAAACGTTTGGGACACAGCAAAGGAAATGTTCAGAGGTCAATTTACAGATATAGATGCATACATCAAAAAAGAAGAAAGGGACCAAATTACAGTATTAGCTACACTACTTGAACAAATATAAAGAGAACAGCAGAAGAAGCCCACAGCCACCAGAAGAAAGGAAATAATAAAGATCAGAGCAGAAATAAATGAAATAGAGAATAGAAAAATAATAGAAAGAATCAACAAAACCAAAAGTTGGTTCTTCGAAAAGATCAACAAATTCGACAAACCATTGGCCAAATTGGCAAAAGAAAAACAAGAGAGGACACAAATAACCCAAGTAAGAAATGAAATGGGGGGCATGACAACAGAACCAACTGAAATAAAAAGGATCATAACAGAGTTTTATGAAAAACTATACTCCAATAAATTTGAAAACCTAGAAGAAATGAAAAAATTTCTAGAACACCCTACCTACCCAACTAACACAAACTGAAAATCTGCATAGACGCATAACGGATTGAAAAGGTTTAAAAAAAAAAAACTCCCAGTGAAAAAAGCCCTGGCCCAGATGGCTTCACTGGAGAATTCTACCAAACATTCAGAGAAGAGATTACACCAGTACTACCTGAATGATTTCAGAACACAGAAATGGAAGAGATACTTCCAAATTCATTCTACGAAGCCAGCATAACCCTGATACCAAAACCAGGCAAAGACACCACAACAAAAGAAAATTATGGACCAATGTCTCGTGAATATAGATGCAAAAATTCTCAACAGAATTCTAACCAATAGAATTCATCATCATTTCAAAAAAATAATACAGCATGACCCAGTGGGATTCATACCAGGTATGCAAGGATGCTTCAATATTAGGAAATCAATCAGCATAATCCACCACATAAAAGAATCACAAGATATCTTAATGGATGCAGAAAAGGTATTTGACAAAGTCCAGAACCCACTCCTGATAAAAACTCTCAGTAAAATAGGTATAGAACACAAATTTTTCAACATAATAAAGGGCATTTATGCAAAACCAACTGCCAACATCCTTTTTTTTTTTTTTTTTTTTAACTCTTTTGTACTGTAAATGAAGGTTTACAGAAAACAAAAAAACTAGCTTCTCACTTAACTATTAGTGCACATATTGTTTTGTGCTGTTGGTTGCCAACCTCAGGACATGTCAACATGCTCCCCTTCTTGACCTTGGGTTCCCTATTGTCAGCTTTCCTGTTCCCTCCTGTCTTCTTGTCCTTGTCCCCAGGCTTGTGTGCCCATTTAGCCTCCTTTTGTTTTATGGGCCTGTCTAATCTTTTTCTTAGGAGTGAACCTCAGTAGTGACTTCCATAAATGCATTTGGTAAACACTATGCACTTTGTACCTTTCTAATTTGTTAAGGGTTTCCTCCTTCAAGTTCTTTAAAATATTTTTCCTCTTTTTATTGTGGTAGTGCTTTATTTACATTTTGAAATCTGTCTAATATCCATAGTAATGTTTTAATTGCATGTCCTCTACCAGTTCTCCGAATAACTAGAGATGGTTCATGCACTTTTATCCTCATTAACATCTTTACAATGGTTTCTTATATAAATAAATTCCTCAAAAATGTACAATTCTTATAAACAAATATTTCAACCTATCACTAATCAGTGTGAAAAAAGTTTCTCTCTGGATGTTGTTTTTTCAATGCCTGGGGTAACACAATAAAAATTACTCATACATAGCCCTTGTAAAACATATCCAAGCAGTACACATTTATACATATAATACACATACAGGTACATACAGGTTACATACAAATATATAGATCACATACATATATAAATGTTTTCAGATATACATAAAAACAGAATTTTTTGCAGGATTAAGACATGAGATACGGAGCTAAAGACTGATTAGTACATGCAAGGACAAGAAAGAAGTTTCTTCTAGTTTCCTAAGAGGGAAATATCCTCATGTCTCTCATGACAACTTGTGATTTTATGTGGGAGGTAAAGGGTGACATCACACTGGGCTATTAATGCGTCCTAGTTGATGGCCAGCTGATGACAAAGCAAGCGCAGTTGTACGTATGACAGTCCAGTCAGATGATTTTAAAAACACACTTTAACCAGGTGTAAATGCTCACGCTTGGTCAAAAAAGCCCCAGCAGCCCTGTGCTCTGCCTCTGGGCACAGCTTTATAGAGAAGAGCAGTCCAAAGCATCATGCCATTTGGAGATGTCCAGGCTGATGCCACCAAGAGCTGCTGAGAGTTATTAACAGGAATGACACCAAGGCACAGTTTTTATTTTTTTTTTCCTAGGTTTATTGCCCCTCAGGAAGACTAATAAGAGTTTTCTGGTTGAAATCCTAAAAAGCACCAATGGGAGCTTAGTTGGGAAAAGGGAAGAGTGGGGAATTTGTTACTTGGAAGTCTTCCCAAATTATAATCTGAGTCACATTTTCTGTTTTAAACTCCTCTTTACTAGGTAAGGAGGGAGATCCACAGATTTTGAGTTGAAGCCCCAGATAATTATTGAGTGTCTACAACACGATTCAGCCAAATTTGTTTTCTTTCCAAAGTAAATGCTGAATCTTTGGGTAAGAGTAGTACATGTAATTAGACAAAAAACAATTTTCTAACTTTAACATTTGTTTGTGAATAACTCATCCATATGATTGCAATGCATAATCAAAGAGTGTCACTTCTACATCTATGATTGTATATGGGTGAAGAGAAAAATCTTTAGAAATAGAGGAAAATAAATACAGGATTCTTAGGGAAATGGAGGCGGTACAGCAATGCTAAAACTGTGAAGAATGTTGAATGAAAAAAATAAGTAAAAATACACATAATGTATTCTGACCTGATTAATCTATCAGTCTCTTTCACCACAGAGTCATCATCTTTTGGGCAGGAATCATGTCTTATCATCCCTCACTTGTTCCCATATTCCTTATATAGTTCTCTGCACTTAGCTACTAGTAGGGACTGCATCTTGTAGATTTCAAATGATTAAAACTTAATTATTTTAGAGATACCTTTTTTTTTTAACAGGAGTTTATTTGTATACTTATTGATAAATAAGGGCCAAAACAAACACTATAAAGAAGATTAAAGGATACAGACCAAACAAAGTGCCAAATCCCATGTATATAAAGTATAATCTCCCCACATGAAGGTCTTTGAAGATTTTTAAGAAAATGACTATAGGTAATATGGGTTATTATGGGTGACCTCTGGGACTTCCTAGAATTGACACTGCCCTTCCTGTGTCAGCTCTCCATGTGACACTATAAATTCAGCCTTATCCTTGTGAGCTTTCTTTCAAATAATCATATGTTAGCAATAATTTCATTACTTCTGTATATATGTTGCAGTCTCTGGACCTCTACCTAACTGAATCTTCTCCAAGAATTAGAAATCTTTGCTAATGCAAAATACTCTTTTCTCAATGAGTTTACTGAGAGCAACTTTGACATTCTTATTCCTCAGGCTGTAGATCAGGGGGTTCAGCATTGGCACAATAGTGGTGTAAAACAGAGAAGACACTTTGCTTTGGACCGTGGAGCTGACATTTGATGGCTGCAGGTACATGAATGCTGTAGAACCATAGAAGATTGTAATTGCCGTGATGTGGGAGCTACAGGTACTGAAAGCTTTGGACTTGCCCTCAGTGGAGCGAATTCGCAGGATGCTGGCAATGATGGAGACATAGGAGCCAAGGATTGTCAAGGTTGGTGCAAGAATATTAAATACACTGAGGCACAAAATGACCAATACATTGGCATAAGTGCTAGAGCAGGAGAGCTCCAAGAGCGGAAAAATATCACAGAAGTAATGATGGATTATTTTAGCTTTACAGAAGACCACTCTTAGCATGCAAACTATGTAAGCTGTGGCAACAATGAAGCCCATCATATATACCTCAACTACCAACCAGGAACAGACCTGATAAGACATGGTGACATTGTAAAGCAATGGCTTACAGATGGCAACATAACGATCATATGCCATCACAGCAAACATATGACTTTCTGATACAATAAAAAAAATGAAGAAGTAGAGCTGAATCATGCATTCAGGGTAGGAGATGGTGTTTTTCTCTGTCACAAAGTTCACCAGCATTTTGGGATTAATGACAGTGGAACAGCAGAGATCAATGAAGGACAAACTACTGAGGAAATAGTACATGGGGGTGTGCAGGTGAGAACTGAGCCTGATCAGTGTGATCATGCCCAGATTCCCCACCACTGTGACCAAATAGACTCCTAGGAAGAAAAGAAAGAGGGGCAGCTGGAGTTCTGGTTTGTCTGTTAGCCCAGCAAGGATGAACTCAGTCACTGTGGAGTGATTTCCTGCTGCCATTTTCCTCTGGGAATTCTATGGAGGAAGAGAAGACGAAATTTGAGGTAAGTATTTATTTATGCAGTGTGAAACAGGTGCAAGTCTTATCATTCAGGTATCTCCAATTATCTCCCCCGTCCCTGCTCTGTGTTGGAAGTTAAATAGTCTGGGATTTCAGTTTTACGGGTTATTCAAATAAATATCAGATGGAATTTTATCTTTTTGTGTGTGTGTGTGTGCTGTAACTGACCAGTCTCTGAACATCCAAAGAACTATTCTCTTAACTTAGAATATTGAGTGTTCTGACCCTGGCGGTACAATGGCTTAGCACTGGCCTACTAACCGGAAGGTTGGCGGTTCAGACCAACCAAGTGGCTCTGCTAGTGAAAAGCCTAGAAATCTTATTTAAAGATTATAGCCTAAAAAATCATATGGAGTAATTCTACTCTGTCACATAGGATCGATATGAGTTGAATATGGACTCATTAGCACCTAACAACAGCAACAACAACAAAAACTTTCCATGCCTTATTTGCAACCCTATCAATTCTTTCACAGAACAGATACTACCAGGAAACATGTACTAGTTACCATAGAGTTGATTCTGAGTATGTGTGTCAGAGTAGAACTGTGCTCCACAGGGTTCTCAGTGGTTGATTTTTTGGAAGGAGATCAGCATGACTTTTTTCTGAGGCACATTAACCATTTGCGGTATCCAGGGATTCCACAACAATTACTATTACACTTATTTTATATATTAGGCTCATAGTCGTTAAATTTTTTCCTATAGATAGGCATATTATAAATAAGTGATCAGTATATGACTGAAGTTCTATCTGTCTCTATACGGGTCGTCCTTCCCCACTTCACCTTCTGTTTCTTCTTTTAGCTAGTCATATCTGCTCCCTGTCATATCTAGTCATCATATCAGAGAATTCATTCACTGTAATTAATGTGAGGAAAACATTAGCATAAAGTACAAAAATAATGTATAGACCTCTCATGTAGGCTGGTTTCCCTTTTAGAAGAGTATCTTGTCTACTGGCAAAAATTCAAAAATATAGAAGTAGTACCTCTGGAAAGTAACTGAATGGCTAACATTAAGTATATCACTCAAATTGAGTCTCACATTCAGGAAAGAAGTACATTTTCTAATAAGACGTCAGAAGTTCCTTTGACTAAAAGTAAAACTCAATCATTCCCAAAACATCATGTGCTACACACTTTTGCATAATGTGACATGGTGGAGGACCCTTGGAACTTTTGTTCTGGAGGAACAGAGCTGCAGAATGGAAATCTTGCATGGTATTTAGACCATGCAGTCTTTGCTTGGGAAACCCTGTTGGTGTAGTGGTTAACTCCTGCGGCTGCTAACCAAAGGGTCAGCAGCTTGAATCTGCCAGGTGCTCCTTGGAAACTCTATGGGGCAGTTCTACTCTGTCCTATAGGTTCGCTATGAGTCGGAATCGACCTGACGGCACTGAGTTTGGTTTGTTTTGGGTTTTGTGTTTGCTTGTCTTAGACATGTTGTCTTGGTGTATTTTGCACTCATCTTCAAATCAGATCTTTTATCACTCTCTTGATGGCATTAAAGACCAAAGCAGAAAAAATGTGTGTATCTCTGAGTTTTGAAGGAAGTTCAGGAGTTCCTGGCATGGTGTACCGTGATGACTCTTCTATATTCAATAGAAAGAGATGTAAAAGATATCATCAACAATTGATGGCATATCAAACACAAGGAAAAGAGTGTTGAGATAAGAACAAATGTGACGGTGATATTACTGTTTATTATACAGTGATACTAATCAGTGCTTACCATGTGATTTGAACTGTCCAGGCACTTCATAAATATTATTTGATATATTTTTCCCAGCAACCATATGTGGTATGAACTTATATTCCTATTATATAGATGAAAAAACAAACTTGAGAGACTCAAGTGAGTTGTTGATGGTGACTCCATGGATTTTCAGTATACTTGTGGATTATGGTTTCCTAATTGTATGGATAAATTCGACATAGCTGCTGTGAGTCAACGGCACTGGTTTTTTCTTTTATGGGAAATCGAAGTAATAATAAAAGACTTGTACTAATACTAACACTAGAATAAGTATAACCAGAATGTTCCTTAGAAGTAAGGATGGGAAGACTATGTCTTACATACTTTGGACATGTTATTAGGAGGGATCAGTCCCTGGAGGAGGACATCATGCTTGGTAAAGTGGAGTGTCAGAGAAAAAGGGGAAGGCCTTCAATGAGATGGATTGATACAATGGCTGCAACAATAGACTCAAGCATAACAACACTTGTGAGCATGGTAGAGGTCTGGGCAGTGTTTTGTTCTGTAGTACCTAAGGTCGCTATGAGTTTGAACCAACTAAATGGCACCTAACAACAACTAATACTGATATCTCCAGGAAATAGAATTCTACTAAAAACAAAGTATGTGCAAAATACACGCTAGATTCATAGAACTTAAGAGATGGAAGAAATTGTGACAATGATAATTAACATTTTTGTATGAGTCCAAGTAGATCAACATCTGGATGAGATCTGACAGAGATGAATCCTTCACTTGCTGTTTATCCGTGCACATTTTGCTCAATGAATGGTGAATGCAAAAAGGGACATAAAAAGTTCATAACTTGAAATTAATCGAAATACCATTATCTTTCCCAAGTTGTCAAATTCTTCTAAAATTCTCCTTCTATAAGAGCAGGGTGTCATTCTGTCACCAAAATGTTTGAAGGTATTTGTGCTGACACCGTTCAAGTGATACCTGAAAACAAATAAATATAAAACCAGAATTTCACCTTCTGTGGAGTCCTCTGCTTTCATGTTCCAAGATGTTTCAAGTAGAGTACTAAAAGGAGAGTTATTATAATCTCAGTATTTGCTATTGGTAATTTTCACATGCTTACTGCTTTGTGGAATATTGATAAAATTAAAGTCCTCTGTTAGGCTTCAGGTCATCATGGTGCTATAGATTGAAGCACTACATGTCTCTCCACAGCAAAGACCCCAAAAAACAAGTAAAACAGAGACAAACATCAATGCTTAACTATAGACACCAAATAAAGAGATAACTCAGCCAAGCACTGAATGGAATAAGAAACTGACAGACGAAATAGTGCAAGGAGTGATACGTGTGGAGGTCCCCTATCAGCTGACATAGCACAGATTTGCCATCTTGGATTCCTGTCAGAGATCAGTGGACAGAGAGTACGGAAAAGCTATTTCATGGAGCTCCCAGGAGGAGACAGAACACCTGGAAACCAGGGATTTATACTTTGCCACCTCCCACCCTTCTCCCTCTTGCTCGATCTCCCCCACTTCATAGCTGGCTGTGGTGCCTCGGTCGACTGAGAAGCACAGGGTCTGTGCCACTTGGATTCACCCCACTTGCATTGGAGATTGGCAGACAAGGAGTACGGGAAGTAGCTTCCAGGAGCTCCTAGCAGGAAACAGAGCCCCCGTAACCAGTGATATATGCTTTCTTGCCTCTGATCCTCACCCCTCTGTTTCAGTCTCTTGGCCAAGAGGCGCTGGCTTTCACCCCTTGCCACTTGGATTCACCCTGCCCACACTGGTAGGCTCCCAGAATGCCTTTTGTTTATTGCTTATGTTGCTTTTTTCCACCACTTTTGGTTTCTTCCATGACTCTAACCAACTCCCTCTTCTTTCTCTTGAACACCTGGCTCTGTGTGTCATCTTTTCTTCTTCCTGAAAGGCTGTGAAGCACAGCTTGACTAGGGAAAGCTTCCCTAGCCCACCTCCACGCTGTTGGGATCCCTAGGGCTTTTTTTTTTTTTTTTTTTTGCTTTGTTTTGTCTGTTTTCTTTTTCTTTTTGAAACTTGGGAGCCCCTTCTAGTCATGCTGTACCATGTGGTTTGGGAGCACTTCCCCGGTTAGTGCAACTGCACTGGTAGACTCCCTGAGGGCATTTCTTTTTTTTTTTCCTTTTTGTCTTCATTTCTCAGTTTCTCGTCTCTCGATACACACCTTCATTTCCTGTCTCCTGAATACCTTGTGGTGTGTGACATCTCTACCCCTTCTAGCTAGACTGTACTGTGTGGCCTGGAAGCAACTGTCTTGGTATTCACAGCTGCACTGGTGGGGCTCCTGGAGGCTTTTTTCTTTTGTTTAATTTTTATTTATTTATTATTATTTCCTTTTTCTTCCCTTTTATTTTTATCCACTTCTCGGCTTCTCATCTCTCCACTCCAATGGCAAGCTCCCTTAGCACTTTTTTGTTTGTTTGTTTTTGGGTCCTGTTTCTCTTTCCTCTCTCTCATTTTTCCCATACCCATCTTAGCTCCACACATCACAACCTCCCCCCTGCTACCTGCCTATCTGCATCGTGTGTTGAACATCACACCCCTGAGCAACACAGCCACAGCCTATTGGAACCTGCCCTGCACTGATTCCCAGCCTGTCCTGTTGGCCCAAGTATGCGTCAAAAACAACCTATCCCAATCCCACCCCTTCAGCAGGACCTGCCCTGCTACACCACAGCTGAGCACCTGCCAATGCCCATTGGACAAAAAGGTGAAAAGTATTATGCCCACGGAGAAGCAAACAACAAAGAATGTACAGCCTATCTGCACAGACATAACCAAATAAGACAAAAAAGCAGGATGAAACAAAAAATCTACAATCAATAAATTAAGAAAATATGTACTGAATGTCCCGAAGACAGCAGACAATACCAAAACATATTAAAAAAACAGGACAGGATGGTTCCAGCAGGCATCCAGATAACTTTCCACTAGAAGAAAAATCATTAGAACTACCTGATAGGGACTTTAAATTTCTAATATTCAGAGCTATGCAAGGTTTGAAGGAAGAGCAGCAAGAATGAGGAAAAAATAGACAAATTAATGGAAAAGGCAGACAATTCGAAGGAAAATATGGACAAAAAAGGGAAGAATTCAGGAAAGTAATACAGAAACAAAGGCCAAAATAAATTCAAAACTAGAAATCATACAAAAACAACAAGTAGAAATCCAAAAGATAAACAACAAGATTTCAGAAATGGCAGTGAAGCAGATTTAAAATGATGAAAGATAGGATCAGTGAAGTTGAAGACAAACACTTGGATACAACTCTGTCTGAGGAAAAATCAGAAAAGAACAAAGAAAAATGAAGAAACACTGAGAATTATGTGAAATACAAGCAAAAGCAAAAAATTCACAAGTGATCAGAGTTCTAGAACAGGGGTGGAAAAAAAACACAGAGAATTCATTGAAGGATTGCTTCCAGAAACTTCCATAATATCATGAAAGATGAAAAGCTGACTATCCAAGAAGCTGAATGAATCCCATGTAGGATAGAACCCAAAAGAATATCACCAAGGCTATCATATTCACATTAGCTAAAACCAAAGACAAAGAAAGAATCCCGAGAGCAGCTCAAGAAAAATGAAAAGTCATATTCAGAGGAGAAACACTAAGACTAAGTTGTTATTATTTGGCAGAAACCATGCAAACAAGAAGGCAATGGGATGAAAAGTACAAAACCTCTGAAGAAAAAAATTACCGACCAAGAACAATACAAACTGCAGAACTCTCGTTCATCTATGATGGTGAGATTAGGCCATTTCCAGTGAAACAGAAATTAAAGGAACATGTAAAAACCAAAACAGTCTTATGAGAATTATTAAAGGGAGTTGTTTGGTCTGAGAACAAACAACATCAAACCACAGCCTGAATCTAGGGTGCAAGATTGCACCAGCCAGATATCAATGTAGAACTCTCATATACTATTCAAAACCAAAAGGACTACAACAGGTATCCAGAAAGATTAATCTGTAAATGACAACAGTGTCAGAACAATAAAAGGAATAAATGGTGTGGGTATAGAACTTTCTAATGGGGCGAAAGACAAAATGATACCAACTAATTATAGACTCATTCAAACCTAGGAAGATAAGGGTAAATTTCAAGGTAACCACAAAGAAAGCTAACAAACCTACTCATCAAAATAAAGAAGAAAAACATAAAGTCTCAGAAAAAGCAAAACCTACCAAAACAAAAGAAAGGAAAAAAAAATCCACAAACGAAATAAATTCAGCATAGGAGAGTAAGAGGAAAAGAAAAAATGTCAGGACCACAAAAAATAAAAAAGCACTACAAAATGACAGCAATAAACTCATACCTCTCAATGATTACACTAAATGTAAATGGCCTAAATGCGTACTTAAAGAGACAGATTGACAGAGTGAATTAAAAAAAAACAAAACAGGATCCATCAATATGCTGTCTACAAGTGACACACCTTAGAAACAAACATGTAAATTTATTAAAAATCAAAGAATGGGAAAAAAACTATATCAAGCAAACAACAACCAAAAAAGAGCAGAAGTGGCAATACTAATCCCAGATAAAATAGACTTTAAAAGAAAATGCACCATAGAAGACAAATAAGGGCACTATATAGTGATTAAAGGGATGATCCATCATGAAGACATAACCATAATAAACATCTACACACCCAGTGATAAAAACACCCAATGATAGGGCTCCAAAATTCAAGAAACAAACTAAAGGCACTGAAAAGAGAAATTGACAGTTCCACAGTAATAGTAGGAGACTTCAACACACCAGTCTCAGTAAAGGACAGAACATCTAATAAGAAACTCAGCAAAGATACAGAAGAGCTAAACAACACAATTGACCAACTCAGCCTCATGGACATATAAAGAACATTCCAACAAACAGCTGCAAAGTACACATTCCTTTCCAAAGCACATGGAACATTCTCCAGAATGGAATACATCATAGGCCACAAAGCAATCCAATCATCAACAAAATCCAAAACACTGAGATAATACAAAGTGTCTTCCCTGCTCACAATGCCATCAAGGTAGAACTTAATGACAGGAAGAGCAAGAGAAAAAAAAATCAACTACATGAAACTGAATAACACCTTGCTTAAAAATCACTGGTTAATAGAAGAAATCAGAGATGGAATCAAAAAATTCTTAGAATCAAACAAGAATGAAAATGCATCATACCAAAATGTTTGGGACACAGCAACGTCAGTGTTCAGAGGTCAATTTATAGCAATAGATGCACACATCAAAAAAGAAGAGAGGAACAAGATCAAAACATTAGTTACACAACCTGACCAAATAGAAAAGGAACAGTAAAAGAAGCCCACAGCCAGCAGAAGAAAGGAAATAAAAAAGATCAGAGCAGAAATAAATGAAATAGAGAATAGAAAAAAAAAAAATAGAACGATTCAACAAAACCAAGAGTTGGTTCTTTGAAAGGATCAACAATATCGACAAACCACTGGCCAAACTGACAAAAGAAAAACAGGAGAGGATGCAAATAATCCAAATAAGAAATGAAATGCGGCACATTACAACAGACCCAACTGAAATAAAATGGATCATAACAGAGTATTATGAAAAACTATACCCCAACAAATTTGAAAACCTAGAGAAAATGGACAAATTTTCTACCTACCCAAACACTACCTACCCAAACTAACACAAAATGATTTTGAAAATTTGGGACAGACTCACAACAAGAGAAGACATTGAAAAGGTAATAAATTTTAAAAAAAGAAAAGAAAACTCTCAACCAAAAAAAAAAACCCTGGCCCAGACGATTTTACTGGAGAATTCTACAGAACATTCAGAGAAGATCATATACCAGTACTACTCAAACTACTTCAGAACATAGAAAAGGAAACAATACTTCCGAATTCATTCTATGAAGCTAGCATAACCCTGATATCAAAACCAGGTAAAGACACCACTAAAAAAGAAAATTACAAACCAATATCTCTCATGAATATAGATAAAAAAATTTTCAACAAAATTCTAGCCAATAGAATTCAGCATCATATCAAAATAATAATAATAATACAACAGGACCAAGTAGTATTTTTTTTTATGTAAGGATTGTTCAGTATTAGAGAATCAATCAATGTAATCCACTGCATAAATAAAAGGAAAGAAAAGAATCACATGATCATCTGAATCAAAACAGAAAAGGTATTTGACAAAGTCCGACACCTATTCCTGATAAAAACTCTCAATAAAATAGGAAGAGAAGGGAAATTTCTCAACATAATAAAGAGCATCTATCCCAAACAAATGACCAACATTGTTCTTATTGGAGAGAGGCTAAAAACATTCCCTTTGAGAACAGGCACGAGACAAAGATGCCCTTTATCATCAGTCCTATTTAACATTGTGCGAGAAGTCCTAGCTAGAGCAATAAGGCAAGAAACAGAAATAAAGTGCATCCAAATTGGTAATGAAGAAGTTAAACTGTCCCTACTCACAGATGATATGATACTACACATAGAAAACACAAAAGGCTCCACAAGAAAACTACTGAAACTAACAGAAAGATTCAGCAGAGTAGTAGGATATAAGATAAACATACAAAAATCAGCTGGAGTCCTATACACCAATAAAGAGAATGATGAAAAGGAAATCACAAAAACAATATTATTTACAATAGCCTATAAAAAATAAAATACTTAGGAATAAATCTAACCATGGATGTAAAAGACCTACACAAAGAGAACTACCAAATATTATAGCAAGAAACCAAAATATTATAGCAAGAAACCAAAATAGATCCACATAAATGGAAAAACATACCATGCTCATGGATAGGTAGACTAGACATTATGAAAACAACAATTCTACTTAAAGTGATTTACAAATACAATGCAATCTCAACTCAAATATGAACAACAGTCTTTAAAGATATGTAAAAACTAATCATTAGCTTTACATGGAAAAGGAAGAAGCCCTGAATAAGTAAAGCACAAATGAAAAAGAAAAAGTAGGAGGACTTGCACTACATGACCTCGGAACATAATATACAGCTATGGTAGTCAAAACAGCCTGGTACTGGTACAATGACAGACACATTTACCAGTGGAACAAAATTGAGAACCCAAATGTAAATGCACCCATATATGGTCATCTGATCTTCAACAGGGGCCCAAAGTCCATCAAATGGGGAAAAGACAGTCTTTTTAACAAATGGTGCTGGTAAAACTGGACGTCTGTCTACAAAAAAAAAGAAACAGGACCCATACCTCACACCATATACAAAAACTAATTCAAAATGGATCAAAGACCTAAATGTGAAGCCAAAAACTATAAAGTTCATAGAAGAAAAAAAATACGATCAATGCTAGAGGCCCTAACACACAGCATTAACAGGATACATACAATAACCAACAACACAGAACCTCCAGAAAATAAGCTAGATAACTGGGATCTTCCAAAAATTAAACTTACGCTCATCAAAAGACTTAAGCAAAAGAGTAAAAAGAGAACTTACAGACTGGGGAAAAAAAATTGGCTATTACAAATCAGACAAGTGTCTAATCTCTAAAATCTACAAGAAAATCCAACACCTCTACAGCAAAAGGACAAATAATCCAATTAAAAAATGGGCAAAGGAAATGAAAAGACACTTCACCAAAGAAGACATTCAAGCAGCCAACAGACAGATGGGGAAATCCTCAGGATCACTAGCCTTAGAGAAATGCAAATTAAAACCACAATGAGATACCGTCTCATCCTAGCTTTGGTACTGGCATGAATGAGAAAAAAGGAGAAAAAACAAGTGTTGGAGAGGCTGCAAGTTTACCGGAACTCTTATGCACTGCTGGTAGGAATGAAAAATGATACAGCCATTTTGGAAAATGATATGGCTCTTCCTTAGAAAGCTAGAAATAGAACTACCATATTATCCAGCACTTTCACTCCTGGGAATATATCCTAGAGAAATAAGAGGGGTCACACAAATAGATATATGCACACCCATGTTCACTGCATCATGGTTCACAATAGCAAAAAGGTGGAAACAACTTAGATGCCTACCAACAGATGAATGGATAAACAAACTATGGTACATACATACAATGGAGTAGGAAAGCTGGTAAAAAAAAAAAGGGAACCCAAAATCAAGAAGGGAGAGTGTTGTGCCACGGGGTTGTTTTGTTAACCAATGTCATAAAACAATAAGTGTACTATTTAATGAGAAACTAGTTTGTTCTGTAAACCTTCATCTAAAGTACAAAAAAAAAAGAAAAAATTAAAGTTGTTACCTGATTAGGGTTACAGGTGTCTTTGTAGTCCCCTGCTGGACATTTCTTTATTAGGCTAAAGATATTATATGATTTTCCTGTGGGGTTTTAGGCCACACGTGGTCGGACATAACACAAGGTTATTTGCATCAGTTTAAAAGAAAGAACAAAGTCATTAACATTTTGTCAAAACAAAATTGCTAACAGCAGTACGTGAAGGAGGCAGGCAGAGGAAGAACAACTTATAGGTTTATCATGGGCTTAGTTATGTTAAGCTCTCAGTTGCCTGTTTTGGAAAAGGAGAAAACATGCTGGAGGGTACTGGGGTCACAAAGTCCTCTGAAATTTTAAATAGATATATTTTGAAAGTTTTTTTTTTTTGGATAGGAAATAGCTTTTGTTGTTGAAGCTTGTTATCTATAGGAATAGAGTTTACCCATGCTTGTGAAGGAATCCTTCTAGGGTGAGAACCTGTTAGTCTTTAGATAACATCAGAACACTGCAAAATTATGCTTTTAAAAATAATTTGTCTAGAATTTAGTAATAGAATCAGGAAAAGAGGCTTGCCTCCTCAGGTACACAATTATTTGACTTGTTTTGAGAAACAAAGTGGGATTTGCAACCATTAAAAATGTTGCTAGATTGTTAGATGTGCTTCTGAAAATACTAAATAATGATATTAATTCTCCAATAAAATGTCTTCTGGATTGGTAAATGCTGTTTATGGAGTTGTATCATTACAGAGCTTCTCTTTAATACAATGAAGGTACGTTATGAATATTTTACTATTTATACTTCTTAAGTTATCCTTAGGTAGGTCATACCATACAGTCTATAATAAATCTAACATCAAATAATATCATTTTTAGGGTAGAAAACATAAACTGTTCTATGGATTACACAATTCTCAAAGCCAGTTTTGATTAGAAATTATTAGCTATCACACTTCCAAATGAATGCTTACAGTAGTGGTAATGAAAGAGGCTGCTCAGCCATACTGAAAACCCCAATCAACATCCCTTCCCCCCTCTCTTTGTCTTGCTAACCACAAGCTTCTTTTGAGCAGAAAGTCGCAGCACATAGTGGCTCCCTCCACTGACTAGCCCTAGTTACATCTTGAAGCATGCACAGATTGAAATCACATCCTTCAACTGACCCCCCGCCCACCCACCCCCAAATATAGGCATGGGAGAGCTAAAGGCAGAAAATTCCGGGTACCAAACCCAACCCCCTGACGCCATTGGAAACAAAAAGCTCCCCAGCCCCCTTAGTCAGCGAGCATGTGGCCTTAAGGTCACTAGACCCCACCCGCGCTCCTTGTATGCGCAGACAATAAACTTGCCACTTTCTGTTTCCCTTGCAATCAGTGTCTGTCTTATTTCAATCGGCTAATAAGACAGGACAAGAACCCGAATGGCGTTCGGTTACGGTAACGAAGTATAGTAGATAAGCATACAAAAGAAAATTAATACATTAATTTCATTTCAAAATCACATATGTGAGATAGTGCAGGTACAGCATAACACAGGAAGGTTTGAAGCAATATTAAAGATTAAGTCTTTTTTTTTGTCATTCTAGATCTTGTAGTAAAATTGTGTTTCTGTCTCGTATATTAAATACGTGACCCCAAATACTCCCCAACATATTTTTTCCCTTTTCAAAGTGGGCAACTGAGAGCTTGACATAACTAATGCCATGATGTACCTATAGGTTTTTCTCCTTCCTCTGCCTGCCTCCTCCTTCGCATACCTTTCTTAATTACTTTGTTTTGACCTAATGTTAATGACTCTGTTCTTTGTTTGATCTGATGCAAATAAGTTTGTTTTGTTCTGTCTTACTACCTGTTACTTACAACCCCACCACAGGAAAATCAGGGAGCCCAGGTATCTGGTTTGTATATCTTTAGTGTGATAAAAGGAAATCCTGGTGGTGTAATAGTTAAGTGCTGTGGCTGCTAACCAAAAGGTATACAGTTCAAATCCACCAGGTGTTCTTTGGAAACTTTATGAGGCAGCTCTACTCTGTCCTATGGGGTTGCTATGAGTTGGAATTGACTCGATGGCAAGGGGTTTGGTTAGTCTGATAAAGTTTTTTTGTCTCCATCTTGTAATGAATAACTCCTCTGGCCAGGCTATCGGGGGACTACAAAGACACTTCTGACCCTTGTAAGATTCTATATAAGCTCCAATGTAAAATGGTTCTTTGGGACTCCATTGAGACGGCCTGTGTTGCTGTCAGGTCCCCGGTGATGTATTAAAAAAAAAAAAAAAAAAAAAAACCCAGTGCCGTTGAGTCAGGACCCTATAGGACAGAGTAGAACTGCCCCATAGAGTTTCCAAGGAGCGCCTGGCGAATTCAAACTGCAGACCCTTTGGTTAGCGGCTGTAGCACTTAACATCTCCTTAATAAATTTTCTCATTCTTTCTGACTTGGAATATGTTTCTTTGGCCCGGCTGCTCTACGGCACGGACTCTAATCGGGTAACAAATTTTTGGTGCCCAACCTGGGGCTCGAATTACTCAGGTCCTGGTTCTGTCTCCCTAAGGACCGAGTCCCCGTGCACCCCTCCTCAAATTGTGAAGATCTCTCAACCTGTGGTGGTCCAGAGGTCTGGAGACAGGGGAAGACTGCACAGGAGTGAGCTCCTGACAGAGGGAGAAAATTTCTGTTGGTCAAGGTAGGTAATGGGTGGTAAACCCTCTGCAAAAGCCACAGGGGTGTCCGTTCTCATAGACTCCCTCCAAGAACAGGGGACTAGGTCCTGTGAAGCTGGAGGAGAGACCAGTGAGGTTCTGCTTTGCAAGTGGGTACCCAAGAGGTAAGGTTCCAGCTGAAAGTCCACTAAGAACTGGACTTATTTAGGATGGGATTTCCTAACTAAGAGACATCTTAAAATTTCACATACTCAAGCGTGATCTGTAAATAGTTCTGGAGATTTTGGTACTATTAGGAAACTTGATCTGTTCCGTACTGGAACTAACAAGTGAGATGAAAAGCCGTATGTGAAATGTTTTATGACTTTATGGCAAGAGAAAAAGGATAAAACCTCTGTTTTAGCCCCTCTTTTGTAGGCGAATGATGATGACGAGATAAGAGATGAAGAACTGGAGGATGTCCTTCTCATTTCCCCACCTCAAAAAACCTCATTCTTGACCCCTCCCTGGTGGCATCAGAAGATGAGAACGGGAAGGCATTGAAGGCGGGCATGGAGGAGGTGGTACAGATTTGGTCTCCTCACCCCATACTAGCAGTGGGGTACAGTTTGGCCCAGTTCCCCCAAGAGGGCTTTACCCACTCCAGGAGGTGCTAGTCGCTACTGCAGAAGGGCCACCTCAGATAATGTAAGTCCATAATCCCTTCCTGGCATCCGAATGCATTTAAGGCCTTTACCAACAAAGATCAAATAAAAGAGGCCGAGAAAAAGGAAGGAAAAGACCAGGAAGTGAAGAAACAAGCCAATCTACTGGCTGCTGCTCTAAGATCTTCTGAGGAAGATGACGAGAACAAGGTAAAGACCGGCCCGGGGTAGAGAAAGGCAATGTGCATTTTGCTTAGAGGAGGGACACTGAAAAAAATGAGTGCTCCCAAAAGAAGAATGGAAAAGGGCCAGGCAAGATTGAAAGGGGGAAGAAGATTTTTCAAGGAATTATGAAAAGTTATGGTAGGAGGACAGCCAGTAGACTTTTTGGTTGATACCAGCGTAGACTTCTCGGTACTCACCCAGAAGCCTAAAGGGACTGCCTCGACCAGCAGTGCTCAAGTTGTCGGGGTGACTGGAAAAGAGGTGACTAAATCCTTTTTGCAGCCAATAGACTATGAAATAAGAGAAACTATGCTATCCTGCCAGTTTCTATACATGCCCAAATGCTCGGTCCCCCCTTTTGGGGAGGGATTTCCTAAGTGCATGCTCTTTGGATGAAAAAGGCCTGTCCCTGACAGTACCGCCAGCAAATGCCTGGAAAGTACAAACAGCTGTCTTAGCACTTACCCAACCGGTGCAATCCGCGGTGACCGTCTCACCTCCAGTTCAGAGTGTGGTTGATGCAGTAGTCCCATGGGTTTGGGCCAGTGGCTGGCCAGGACAATCTCAGACTGTCCTCCCTGTGACTGTGGAGCTGTTGCCCAATGTCATGCCTCCTTGGATTAAACACGGTTCTCTGAGAATTGAGGCTCACCTGGGGCTGCTAGGACTGATCCCTCGATACCTAGCATAGAGACTGTTGGGGGAGTGCTGATCCCCATTCAACACGCCTGTTTTTCTAGTGAAGAAGACATTGACTGGTGAGTACCTTTTTTTTTCAAGATTTGCAGGCTGTTAACAAAGTTGTGAAGACCTTACACCTGGTAGTTCTAACCTATATCCCCTACTATGGGCCCTTCCGCCTTCCAACACTCATTTTACTGTTTTAGATTTAAAAGAGGCTTTCTTTTGTATCTGGCCGACTGACTGCTGAAAGCCAGCTGATCTTTGCTTTAGAATGAGAAGGGGACAAAAGGGAAGAAACAGCTCTGTTAGACTGTGCTACCTTAAGGGTTTAAGAACTTCCACGCTATTTTTGGAACAGTGCTGGCCGAAGTTCTAGAGTGATTACCTCCCTTCAACCGAGGAGTTGTCCTGCAATATGTGGACCTCCTAATAGGAAACAAGTTTGAGAAAGACTCTATTACAAATACTGTGACTGTTTTGAACTTTTTGGACCCAGTGTTTTTAAGAGAGTCACAAACTATCCTCTCCATCAGGCTACTCAGGGGGCTGAGAGAGATCCTTACAAATTGACTCAGGGAGTGTCAATGAGCCTTTTGTGATTTAAAGTGCCACCCATGATTTAAAGAGGTGCTGAAAACCCCAGCCCTCGGGCTGCTAGGTTATCAAACAAACACCCTTTAAATTATATAGATGAAAGAAGAGGAGTAACTTGGTGTATTAACCCAGTTGTTGGGACAATGGAGATGCCCTGTCATCTATTTCTCTGAATATCTGGACGCTGTCTCAAAAGGCTGGCCAGCCTACCTCTGAGAAGTTGCCGCAGCTAGTATTATCAAAGGTGGTTGAGTAAATTTCTTTGGGACATGATACTATCACATTTGTCCCTCACACAGTGACTGTAATATTGGGACAAAAAAGACATTGTGGCTCACCTCCAGTTGGTTAACACTATATCAAACACAGCTTTTGAGAGAAATCAATTTTAACTTTTGTAAAGTATTCAAGGCTAAACATCAGATGAAATATTTACTGATGTGTGTAGATTCTTTTTCAAGATGTGTAGAGGCTTTTCCCTGCTGGACCAAAATGGCTAGAGAGAGGTACAACAGGTTTCAACTGCTTTAAGAATAAAGTGGAAACTCTACACAGCATGGAGACCACAGTCTAGCAGAAAGGGTGAAAGAGTGAATCAGACCATAAAACGTCATCTTAGTAAACTGTGCCCTAGGCGGATGTTTTGCCACTGGCCCTCCTCTGAGTCGGTATTGCACCCCAGGGAAAATTTAAAATCAGTCCTTTTGAAATACTTTATGGGAGACCATATTGTCTCAACCAACTCTCGCCTCAACCCTCCACCCAGTCCCCTAATGTAATGATGTCTAAATGTTTGGTTTCTCTAACCAAAATTCTTTCTCAGTTACATTGGATAGCAGTTCCCTCATGAGAAAGCCATGAACTCTTTCCAGCCTGGTGACCAGGTGCTCCTCCAAAAGTAGAAGTTGTCCCTCAAGTCCCATCTCACCGTTTTTAAACGCATAAAGAAAGAGCTACAATACTCCGATATTTGTAACTGGGGGCCTGTTACAGGATTCATAAAAAATTTGATTTTTCCTGACTAACTTCTTAGCTGCCAGATTTTACCTGGCTAGAATCCTTATTCATTAGTAAAACTGGATTCGTTGTTACAGGCCAGTTAATCTGTTGCTGTCTCCAATTTACGCCTGTATGTAAGATGACATTCTGTCCCCAGTCAGACTGTCCAATGGATGACTCAAACCTGTCGCAGGAAGAGGGCCCAATCCTTTTGCTTGAAACTTTTTGATCTAAAAGAACAGATTGAGACTTGGTATAGGTATATGTGGTCATCCAAGTTTCAAAGGGAGGAATATGTGACCCCAAACACTCCCCAGCATATTTTTTCCCTTTTCAAAGTGGGCATCTGAGAGCTTGAGGTAACTAAGGCTATGATTTACCTATAGATTGTTCTCCTTCCTCTGCCTGCCCCCTCCTTCACATGCCTCTGTTAATGACTTTGTTTTGACCTAATGTTAATGACTTTGTTCTTTGTTTTAAACTGATCCAAACAAACTTTTGTTCTGTCCCACCACCTGTGATTTATAACCCCCACAGGAAAATTAGAGCCAGGTATCTGATATGTATATCTTTAGCCTAATAAAGAGATGTCTGGCAGATATCTTTTGCCACTATCCTGTAATGAATAACTCCTCTTGACAATACCTCTGGCCAAGTAACTACAAAGAAACTTCTAACCCTTGTAAAATCCTATATAAGCTTTAATGTAAAATTGCTTTTTGGGATTTCATAGAGACAGCCTGTGTTGCTGTCAGGTCCCCAGTGATGTATGCAACTCCTGAATAAACTTTCTCACTCTTTCTGACTTGGAGTATGTTTTATTGGCTGGACTACTCCAGGGCACAAACTCAATTCAGGTAACAAATATGTAGTATATAAAAACCATCTAAGGTTAAAATAATGTCTCTTGTAGTTTTTTTTTTTTTTTTACAAAGAAAGTCTTAAATCACTTGAATTATTTTTCACAAGTTAAATTACATTTTAGGTATTTCAGAATTCCATTTTGTTTTCAAAAAAGATTTTAACAACTTCTAATAGCTAAGAAATGCAAAGTTCAGAAATCAAGGAAAAACAAGTTTAAAAATTAGGAAGAATACCTGCTTAAGAAATCTGAGTGGAACAGAGCTTGAATTTTAAACAAAAATGTGTGTACAATATAAAACAAAAAACCAAACCCACCTGCATAGAGTCAATTGCAACACATACCCAGTTTAAAAGAAAAAGTCACTGCCAAGTTCACTCTGACTCATGGTGATCCTACGTGTGTCAGAGTAGAACAGTGTTCTACAGGGTTTTTAGTGGCTGATTTTTTTGGAAGTACATTGCCACTCCTTTCTTCTGAGACATCTCTGAATGGATTTAAACCTCAAATCTTTGGTTAACAGCTGAATAGGTTAACCATTTGCACCACCCAGGGACTCCATATATACAGTATAAGAACCAAACCAAACCCATCTCTGACTAGTCCATTCCGACTCATAACCACCCTATAGGAAGGGTTTCTAAGGAGCAGCTGATGGATTGGAACTGCTGACCTTTTGGTTAGCAGCTGGGCTGTTTAACTGCATATCCCCAGTAGTTATACTAAATTACTAGTATGTTATATCATAAATTTCAAAATGATCTTCAGATACTTTCAGTATAATAATGTATCTCACATGTCTCTAGAGCAGGTAATATCCTGGACACCATTAAAAATAATATTCAAATGAAATAAGTACAATCACGTGTATTAGCAGCATTTTGCTCCTATGCTCCCTCCCACCTGGGCAATTATTCTTAAAACTGAGTAAAGGGTGCTTGCCTTACACTCTGTTGAGTCATTTCACACTACAGCCTGCTTCCCTGCTGTCACCTGGCTCCCATCTTTCAATATAGCTCTATATAGGCTCTTTCTCACCTTGGCCACTCACTATTTCCTGGAACTGATAGGACTGCTCTTGCTAGCCTGTTTTTTTTAAGGCCCCATTAAAACATGACTGGTAAATACAATGCTCTTTTATTAAAGGTTTGTGTAAAAAGAGTTATTATACCCCAAGCAGAATACAACTGCAAACTGACTGTTAGAAAGCCATGGCCCTGAGAAAAATCTTACTAACACTGTCTCTCCAGCAACCTGAGTTTGCCTGCCATGTTCTCCTATCTTCCTACATCAGCAATTGTAAATCACTGAGCTTGGGAAGGAGTAGTCCAGCAGATACATTTTTTTGGGGTAACAGTGCTTTAGAAATGTATTTGAATTTAGAGCCTTTCACAAAACATGCATTTTTTTCAAATCATTAATCTCTTATCCCTTTATAGATCTCTGCTACCTGTTTGATCCATAAGGCATTCAAGTGTGTCACTCCTCACTAGGCCCTTCTTCCAGTTCTCTTCTTTTGGGAACCAACTCTTTCTTTTTATTTTTGACAAGATTCCTCAAATTTAAATTATTCTAAGTGTCAGCTGGATGTAAGAAGTTAGAAGTTTATGATAGAATGTGTTAAGTACATGCCCTGCTGAAAAACATTCTTTTTAAAAAACAAAAAACCCACAGCTAACATCATAAATAGTGCTGAAACACTGAATGCTCTCCTCCAAATATCAAGAATGAATGTCTTCTTTAGCCATTTCTATTGAATATTATAGTAGAGATTCAGAGCAGAGCAATTAGTTAGAAAATGAAATAAAAGATGCCCATATTGGAAAAGAAAAGGTAAAATTATCTCTACTAAAAGGTTGTATACATTTCTATATGGAAAATCCATAAAAAATACATATGTTAATTTTTTTAAAGTTAAAGTTTAAAGATTAACATACAAAATTCAATTGTATTTCTATCTACAAATGATATTGTTGCTGTTATTTGTTGTCTAGACAGTTTGACTCATGCCAACCGTATTTACAACAGAACAAAACACTGCCTGGTCCTTTGCCATCTTCATAATCATTGCTATGTTTCAGGCCATTGTTGCAGCCATTGTGTGACTCCATCTCATTGTTTTCCTCTTTTTGGCTGACCCTCTACTTCGCCAAGCATGATGTCCTTCTCAGGGGACTGGTCTGTCTTGATAACATGTCCAAAGTACCTGACATGAAGTATTGCAATCCTCCCTTCTAAGGAGCATTCTGACTCTACTTCTTCCAAGAGAGATTTCTTTGGTCTTCTGGCAGTCAATGATATCATTCAATATTCTTCAGCAATGTCATAATTCAAAGGCATCTATTCTTCTTCAGTCTTCTTTATTCATTCTCCAGCTTTTGCATGCATATGAGGCAAATGAAAAGACCATGGCTTGAGTCCAAACCAAAAAACCTGTTGCTGTCGAATCCAACTTATAACAACCCTATAGGACAGAATAGAACTGCCCAATGGGGTTTCCAAGGAGCAAGTGGTAGATTCGAACTGCCAATATTTATGGTTGCTCTTAAGCCACTGTGCCACCAGGGCTTCAAGGTGACATTTTTACTTTTTACACCTTAGAGAAGTCTTTTCCAAAAGATTTGCCCAATGCAATATGTTGTTGAATTTCTGGTATTGGCCATTTTGAATTGAACACCCATGTGGTCTACTATCCAGGAATGACAAACTGAAGACTATCAGTATTGCATTCATCTTCAAAAAGCACATCTCAAGATCTATCCTGAAATTCAACACTATCAGTGATATTATTCATCTGCCTACAAGGCAGACCAGTTAATACACTATTATTCAAGTTTACACACCAAACACTAATACCAAAGATAAAAAAAACTGAAGATCTTTACCAACTTCTGCAGTCTGAAATTGACCAAACATGCAACCAAAATGCATTGATAATTACTGGTGATTGGAATGCAAAAGGTGGAAATAAAGATGAAGGGTCAGTAGTTGTAAAATATGACCTTGGTAGTAGAAACAACATGGGCGATTGCATGACAAATTTTGCAAAATCAACCACTTATTCATCGGAAGTACCTTTAACAACCACATAAAAGGTTACTAAACAAATGAACCTCTCCTGATGGAATGCAGAGCAATCAGTTCAATTACATCTGTAGATAGACACCAAGGAGAAGCTCAATATCATCAGTCAGAGCAAGGCCAGGTGGCAACTGCAGAACAGACCATCAATTGCTTATATGCAAGTTCAAATTGAAACTGAAGAAATTTAAAACAAGCTCACAAGAGCCAGAATATGACATTGAGTATATCCCACCTGAATTTAGAGACCACCTTTTTTTCAAGAATAGATTTGATGCGTTGAATATAAATGATCAAAGACTACATGGCACCTAACCACAACGACATCTAGAATATGTTAAGAATTCTTACAACTGAACAAGAAAAAGACAAACACCCAATAAAAATACAAGCAAAAGACTTGAATAGCTACTTATCTAAAGAAAACATACAAATAGCCTATAAACACATTAAAAGATGCTCAACATCATTAGTCAATAGAAGAATGGAAATCAAAACCACAATGAGACACCACATTACACCCACTGGGATGACTATAATTCAAAAGACAGGCAATAACAAGTTTTGACAAGGATGAGGAGAAACTAAAACCCTCGTACGTTGCTCTGTCCTATAGGATCAGGATGAGTTGGAGTCGACTTGATGGCAACAGGTTTTTTCTTTTTGGTTTTTTAACTATGAATTTTTAATAAAGTGCATACATGAGGTAGGCATGTATTCTATTTAAAATTTTTCTTCTGTATCTTTTATCAGAGAAAAAAAAAAAAACAAATATAAAAAGAAAATAAAACATAAAACCAAAGCAAACACGTTGTCCTCGAGTCAATTTCAACTCCTAGTGATGCTGTAGGACAGGGTAGAACTGCCCCACAGGGTTTCTAAGGCTGGGTTAATCTTTACAGAAGCAGACTACCAGGTCTGTCTCTTGCTGAGCAGTTGGTGGGTTCGAACCGACAATTGCCCAGCAGGTGTAAGTGAGGTATCCAGTAATGTGTTGCCTGACATTGGCTTTCCTCCGACTCCCAGATACTCATTTTGCCATCTGCAGACAGCAACACTCTCCAGCTCTCTGGGTTAGTTCTGTACTTTACTATAAGGAATTCAAAGATGTCTAGAGTACAAGCACTTTGCATTTGGTTACCAACTGAATGGTTGGTGGTTCAAATGCACCCAGCGCTGCCATGGAAGAAATGCTTGGCAATCTGTGTCCATAAAGATTAGAGCCAAAGGACCCTACGGATTTCAATTCTGTTCTGTAACACAGGGGGTGGCCACAAATCAGAATCAAATCGAAGGCAACAGGTTTAGAGTATAAAACTGTCCATTCATGATCAAGCCAAACCTGCTGCTACTTTGGTAACCCCAGAAACTGTGACTTTCCAGTTACCATGAAATCTCAGTTATTTTTTTAAATCAGCCCATTTATTACAGAAACTGAGCCAATGTATCCTCCCATATCCCTGACTCTTTACATTGGCCAGTTGACTATTTCCCCTGTACTCTTTGCCTCCCAAGTCTGACCCATTTATAATCACCCCCATCAGAGAAGCCCGAGTATCTACTGCCCAGTCTTTGTAACTGCAGGTGTGGAGCTGAGATCTATTACCCTATTTTAACGTAAATAACGTGCCTTCTATATTTGTTTGCCACCTGCTCCCTCGGCCCCTACTCCCCAGATATTTTCCTAAGTGCACAATGCTAATTTTTTTATGGTAATATGTTAAAAAAAAAAATTGGCATAGAGGCAGTTCTGAAAATGCCTCAGGGGGAGGGAATGGTTGGCAAGTAAACCTAGAAAAATACGTTATTTGTGTTATATTGCGGGACATGTGACCAGCCCCCCGAAAACTGACTCTGACCCATGGTTTTAATTCCTGTTGCTTCCTGCTCCGCCACCCTGTTTAGCACCACCTGTCTGTTTGAGTGCCATGTGACTGCCCTTTTTGGAGGATTTACAAAATCACCTGCCCTGTGCCAGTGGTCTTAGCTTACATTGACTGACTCACCTTAGAGATCAACGAATCCTAAGCAAAATAGTTTAGGATATATATACACTGTGGAAGAAAGCAGTAGTGATTCAAAGCCAGCATAAGATTGCGAAGGTATGCCAAGCAGCTTTGTTTTGAGTTTTATTTGGTTGTCAGAATAAAAGAATGTTATAGTCCTAGGTTATCTTGATTTTAGTAAAGTATTTGCTAAATCTCTTGTAATGTTCTTACGTACATGATGTGGTTATGTGTGGTGGATGAAAACACAGAAAACTATCTCATAATTATGTGAACTCAAAGAGCATTCAACACTAAATGCAAAATGAATAATCTCAAGTTTATGATTCTACAGGACTTTATACATAGTTTTGTCTTGAAAAATCATTTTATGAATAATAGAATGAAGCCATAGAAGAAATTATTATAAAACTCATACATAGCATTTACATAGAGAAGAGTAATGCATACTTACATGATGATAATGATTCAAGAAGATATTGTGAGGCTGAGAATATGGACAGGTAATTGAAAGAATAAATTAAACAATGATAAATGATACATTTTTGTGGAACATCGGTTTGTCCTTTTATGGACATTTGGGTACCTATCACAAGCCAGAAATTATTTAGGGCACTCAAAATAGAAGAATAAGATAGAATTCCCTGCTCTTCAGAATCTCACAGTCTAGAAAGAGAGAAGAGCAGACTAGAAACTGTAATAAATGTTAGGATTGCCCAGGTCCTACAGAAACACAGAGCATATGCTACCATCTCAGAAGGCGGGGGGTCACTGCAGAGGCATAGCAAGGTGGGTCAGAGGTAGGCACGTCAAGGAGGCGCCAGACAAGGTGCAGAATGACATTAATGGGCACCACAAATATGAAAAGCACCTACTGAGGCAGCCGGACAAGAGGGAAGTTATTTCTTAATGCATCACCTCTATCAATGACTATTCATCTTGAAATTGGGGGGTCGGGAGGGAAGCGCAACTTAAAAGTTGTTCCTGTGTGCTGGTTATACTACCTTCTCCCCTGGGTCATTGAAGGCTTCCATGAGAAACCTGAATATAGAAGGATAAGTGGGAGTAAGCCAGGCTTGCACAGTGTTCAAAATTGAGAAGCATTGAACTAACAGAATTTCATGTTCAAAAGATTTGCATCAAGAGATAAAACACCTGAACGATGCAATGAATCCCAAAGGATTCATTAAAAGGCACATAATATACAGAATAAGGAAGCTGATAGTCACACAAGATCAGCTGCACCTGGTGAACTGTACTTATCTCTAGGTCCTGTATTTTAGGGTGATCTTTTACAAATTATAATTATCCAGGAAAGTTGAAGATTTAGATCATGATGATTTATCACAAATACCCACATGACTAATAACACGGCACAAGGGTTGGAATTATTGTATGTTACCTAGATGGCAGAGCCTTGTCTAATATCTGGACATCAGAATTTTTCTAAAGAAAAATGTATCTGAATTTAGGATAGGTCGAAATATGAAAAAAAAAAAAAATTCTGTCTCCGAATGTATTACAGGAAAAAACGAGTAACCATTTGACAGGTAGCTTTTAGGAAATTCCTGTGTTGTTGTAAGGAGGCTAAGACCATGAAGATTCAAAGGTTCTAGGACAGATGGGATTCAGTTACTCACCTTTTCTCTGTGTGGAATGCTTAGCCAGGCTGCTCCGTATGCTTTAAACCAAGTGTCCGCTAAAGGAAATAGCTCTTAGTAGTGGTAATGGTGGCAGTTCAAAATAGAGACCTCTTGGTTCTCTTTTACTGAGGGCTCAGAATGCAGATCTCAGCTTCTGATTTGCTCATGTAAATATTATGAATCAAAAGTCATGATTCCCTAGTGTAGCTCCCCCAAAGTGGCATGTTTTTATCCAGGGTTTGGATACACAAGAGGTCTCATCAAAAACATACTGATAGAAGGTCCCTCAAGATTTCTATTCACCAGGGATGAGCTTTTGGGAAAAAGGAACAACTAAAATTTTCTTTTCTCATCTTTCTTATGATCCTCTCATTAGCTCTCTTGTGGACAATATTCTCTCTCAGTGTTGCAGTAGTAGACAGTCATTACTTTATTGACTCAAAATCAAGGTCTGGGAGACATTGTTCGTGGAGGTCCTCGTGAAAACAGCTTCCAACATGAATGTAACTTCTGAAATATTCAAAGCTATGTTTTAACTTTTTTTTATTTATTTAAGTTGTAGAGAAGTGGTTCGTTTTATTTGTTAATGTCGCTGTTTGTAGTTTTGAAGACTGTTTTTATTGAACACTTACTATGTGCCACGCACAATTCCAAACATGTCACATTTATTGACACATTTAGTACTCACACAGCCTAATGTAGAGGATCGTATTTGGTTGAATCGTGTTGCAAGTTCATAAGGTTTAACTTAATATATTATGTCCATTTAAAAAAAAATAATGGAGCCAAGGCACAGAAATGCAATTCGCCTACACTTACCCAGATAGATGATCTTGGGTTTGCTCATAAAATAACTACATTTAGTATGGTACACTTTAAAAAGCATTTACTCATTTGACACATGTGTAAAACACCGTGGTGTGTTAGGATATACACTTAGAAATACAAAACTGTATGTTTAAAAAAAAAATTGTCTACAACTGAACTCAATGCATATTTTGTAAACACTTATATAGCACTTACAGTGGTGGTGCAGTGGTGAAAGCTATTGACTGCTAATCGGAAGATTTGCAATTTGAAACCACCAAAGGCTCCAAGGGAAAAAGGTGTGGCAATTTGGTTCTGTAGAGGTAGATAGCCTTGGAAAGCCTATAGGGTCACTGTGAGTCAGAACTGACGCAACGGCAGTGGGTTTGGTTACTCTGGTTTTATACATCAAATAGTACTTGAAGCACTCTCCTGCTTTAGTTCTCCCATGTGTATCTATATGCATTATCCTCTTTTATGAATGAGGAAATTGAAGCTCAGAAAGGTTAGTTAACATTTGAGCATGAGGGCACTATCAATAATTATTTAAAGACAATAGGTAAAATCCAAAATTGTGCAAGGTAAATTGAGATATGTGGTTACCTATCATAAAAAATATATATATACTGAATTAATGCTCTGGCTAAAGACTCACAAAATCATTCATTCATTTGTCCATTAAAAATATATTTATTTTCCTGTTATGCCTGCTCACAAGCTTTAAAGACCCCAGACACTACTCCCCAAAGTAGGATGTGGAACATTTAGTTTGTAATCTATGTTATGACAATTGAGCTAGATGTCCCCTGAGACCATGGTCGCCAGCTCTCAGCCGATAACTTGGTCCCTCAGGGAGTTTGGATAAGTCTATGACGCTTCTATGATTTTGCCTCGATCAAGTTGTGCTGACTTCCCCAGTATTGTGTACTGTCTTACCCTTCACCAAAGTTACCATTCATCTATTGTCTAGTTAGCACTTTTTCCTTCCCATCTTTCCCCTCCCTAGTAACCATCAAACATTGTTTCCGTGTGTAATTTTTTTCATGAGTTTTCATAACAGTGGTCTCATACAGTGTTTGTCTTTTTGAGATTGACTTATGTCACTCAGCATAATGCCCTCCAGATTCACCTGTGTCCTGAGGTGGTTCCCAGATTCATCATTTTCTTTATCATTGTGTAGTATTCCATTGTGTGTATGTACCATAGTTTGTTTATTCATTCATCTGTTGGTGGACACTTAGGTTGTTTCCATCTTTCTCCTATTGCAAATAATGCTATAAGGAACACGGGTGTGCATATATCTATTCATGTGACTGCTCTTATTTCTCTAGGATATATTCCTAAATGTGGGATTGCAGGATCCTATGGTAATTTTATTTCTAGCTTTTTAAGGGAGCACCATAATGTTTTCCAAAACGCTTGCACCATTTTGCATTCCCACCAGCAGTGTCTAAGAATTCCAACCTCCCTGCAACCTCTCCAACATTTGTTATTTTCTGTTTTTTTTTTTTTTAATTTGGGAGAGATATCTCATTGTAGTTTTGATTTGCATTTCTCTAATGGCTAGTGACCACAAGCATTTCCTCATGTGTCTGTTAGCCAACTGAATGTCTTTTTTGGTGAAGTGCCTGTTCATATCCTTTGCGCATTTTTTAATTGTATATTTGTCTTTTTATTTTTGAGGTGTTGGATTTTCCTATAGGTTAAAGATTAGATCTTTGTTGGATAGATCATGACCAAATTTTTTTTCCCAATCGTAGGATCTCTTTTTACCCTTTTGGTGAAGTTTTTTGATGACCATAAGTGTTTAATTTTTTAGAAGATACTAGTTATCTAACTGTTATTTTACTTTTCTTATGGAGTTTGTGTATGTTAATTATGGTTTGTATCCTATTTATGGAAACCCTGGTGGCGTAGTGGTTAAGTGCTATGGCTGCTAACCAAAGAGTCGGCAGTTTGAATCCACCAGGAGCTTCTTGGAAACTCTATGGGGCAGTTCTACTCTGTCCTATAGGGTCGCTATGAGTTGGAATCGACTCGACGGCACTGGGTTTTTTTTTTGTTTTTTATCCTATTTATGCCTTATGCTAGGGTCCCTAGCATTGATTCTATTTTCTTCTTTTTCCATGATCATTATCCTTTTTGGTTTCATATGTAGGTCTTTGATCCATTAGAATTCATTTTTGTATATGGTGTGAGTTATGGGTCCTGTTTCATTTTTTTTACAGACAGACATCCTTTTTTGCCAACATCATTTGTTAAAAGACTTTCTTTCCCCTATTTAATGGATTTGGGGCCTTTGTTGAGGATCAGGTAACCACAGGCGGATAGATGTACATCTGGGTTCTCTATTCTGTTCCATTGTTCAATGTGTCTGTCATTGTATCAGTACCAGGATATTTTGACTACCATGGCTGTATAGTGGAAACCCTGGTGGTGTAGTGGTTAAGTGCTATGGCTCTTAACCAAGAGGTTGGCGATTCAAATCCACCAGGTCCTCCTTGGAAACTCTACAGGGCAGTTCTACTCTGTTCTATAGGGTCGCTCTGAGTCAGAATAGACTCGATGGCAGTGGTTTTCGTTGGAGTTTTTTTGAGCTGTGAGTTTTTCTGAGGTTTTTGAGCTTTTTTGAGTTTTTCTGAGGTCAGGTAGTGCAAGGTCTCCTACCTTGTTTTTCTTCTTCAATAATTCTCAACTTATCCAGGGCCTCTTTCCTTTGCAAATGAAATTAATGATTAGTTTTCCATCTTGTTAAGAATGTTCTTTGTGTTTGGATCTGGACTGCATTGTATTTGTAGATTGCTTTGGGTAGAATTGACATTTTCACAATGTTGAGTCCACTTATCTGTGAGCATGGTGTGTTTTTCCATTTATGTAGGTCTCTTGGTTTCTTGCAGTAGTGTTTTGTAGTTTTCTTTGTATAGGTCTTTTATGTCACTGGTTAGATTTATTCCTAAGTGCTTTTTTTTTTTTAAATGGGCTGTTATAAATGGTATTGGTTTCCTGATTTCCTTTTCGTAGTTCTCATTGTTGATGTATAGGAATACAACTGATTTTTGCATGTTTATTTTATATCCTGCTGCTCTGCTGAATCTTTCTATTTGTTCCAGTATTTTTCTTGTAAAGTCTTTTGAGTTTTCAACGTATAGGATCATATCACCCATGAATAGGGATTATTTTACCGATTTAGATACCCTTTATTTCTTTTTCTTGCCTTATTGCTCTAACTAGGACTTCCAGCACAATGTTAAATAGGAGTGGTGATAAAGGGCATTGTTATCGCGTTCCTGTTCTAAGGGGAATATTTTCATCCTCTCTCTGTTGTAAATGATGTTTCTTGTTGGTTTTGTAAAGATGCCCTTTATTATGTTGAGGAATTTCATTTCTATTCCTATTTTATTGAGAGTTTTTATCAGAAATGGATTTTGGGCTTTATCAAATGCCTTCTCTGCATTTCTTGAGATGATTATGTGATTATTTTCTTTTATTTTATTTATGCGGTGAATTATGTTGATTGATATTCTAATGTTGAACCATCCTTACATACCTGGTATGAATCCTACTTGGTCATGGTATGTTATTATTATTTTTGTATGAATGCTGAATTCTATTGGCTAGAATTTGGCTGAGAATTTTTGCATCTATATTTATGAGAGATATTGGTCTTTAATTTTCTTTTTTTGTAGTACCTTTGCCTGGTTTTGGTAACAGGGTTATGCTGGCTTCATGAAATGAATTTGGAAGTATCCCTTCCTTTCCTATGTTTTAAAATAGTTTGAGTGGTAATGGTGTGATCTTTTCTCTTAATGTTTGATAGAATTCTCCAGTGAAGCTATTTAGGCCAGGGCTTTTTGTTATTGTTGTTAGGAGTATTTTTATTACTTTTTCAATCTCTTCTCTTGTTATCTGTCTCTTCAAATTTTTACCTCAGTTCATGTTAGTTTAGGTAGGTTATGTGTTTCCAGAAATTTGTTCATTTCTTCTAGATTTGCAAACTTGTTGTAGTGCACTTTTCAGAGTACTCTGTCATGATCCTTTTTGTGTCAGTTGGGTCTATTTTAATGTCCCCCATTTCATTTCCAGTTTGGGTTATTTGTGTCCTCTACTGTTTTTTTTTTTTTTTTTCTTTTTTGTCCATTTCTTCTCAGCTCAGGGTAGCAGGCTGATGGCATTCTGTTGCTCATGGAATAACCTCATACTATCTGCTGTATGGACTGGTTTATTAGAATAATCTTGCTAATTTTAATCCAAGATTTTATTTCCTTCACTTGTAAAAAAAAAATTATAAGTAATTCAACATGGTGGTTGGAATCAGAACTCTGAATAGGATTGAATTTAATCATTGAAAAGTATTGCAATATGAATATGTGGTGACTTTGACATAATATGAAGTTTTCCTTTCACTCTAGGTATCCTTGCTTTATACCTCTACACTTATAAGAATCATATTCAATGAAGAAATATTGATTAAGCAACCGAGATGGGATTGGTCTTGAAAGAACACAGGGAAGGCTCATGCCTCGTGGAGGTCAATTAGAAGGCTAGACTAAAACATGTCAAAAAACATTAAGCAATGCAAGACTCAGGTGTATACTTCAGTCAGAATTTGAATGATAGGCCATTCATTATGTGCTTTAAAAGTCAGACACGGCAACAAGGAGAAAGTATCAACTAGGTCTTGAAGACAAAAAAATAAAGGTTGAACAGGATTATAGAAATTGTAATTTTAAATAAATGGAGTAGAATGATTATAAATAGGACATGAGAGGAAGCAGTGTGCTTTTGGAATATGATGGCTGTTCTGAGGAGAATGAGCTTTTTTTTTTCTGTAGAATAGTAAGAGATGAAGTGGGTGGCATTAGGTAGACAGGGCTTTGAAAGCCATATGGAGTAGTTTCGACATGAAATTAGTTAATTCATTTATTCTCATTATCTGGTAAACACCAATTCTTATGTGAAACAACAAGCTGGGAGTTGTGAGAGACATAAAAAAAATGAGTTATACATGATTACAAAATGATTACACTCTAAGGCAAAAAGGAGACATTTACTTATTTTTCTGTTGGTTTCTAATTCTATCTTCATTGTTCCTTCCTTGGCGCCTCAATTTACTTTCCCTTAGCTCTGTTTTTTGACTGTGATAATTGGTAATATTCATCCTCTAAAATCAGTTGCTTTTTTTTAGAACCATAATTAGTTATTCCCGTTTATTTTCTAGATGTGATCTCAAAATCTACGTCTATTGTTATAAACCAGGAATGAATCCAGTTAGACAGAGGTGCATTTTCTGAATAATGAGTCTTAAATATGTGTGGGGATAAACTTACCTAAATATTCAGTTACTATTGCAGTTTGTGGACTGAGTAGCCTATTTTTCTTCAATGGTTTTTAATCCGGTGTGGAGAAGTCACAATATAAAAGCATCTATTAAAGCAACCTTGGTCATGTGATGACCTTTGTAGCCTCATTTTCAAAGAAAAAGACTTGAATTATATTGCCTCCAAGGTCCTTTGTGTTTTTATCAAGCTTTGAGAAAAATGGAATCCACAGAACAAGGGGTTGAAGGGCTATGGCACATTGGTCTAGGTGGTTAACAGTACTATAAATGCCTTTCTTAGAAATCTTAAAAATAATATAATTAATGGTTAACTCCTATTTCTCCCTAGAGACTATGAAATTACTGATGGCCTCTTTTTCTTTTTGTGCTTCCGAGGCTTTTTCTCACCTTTAAAAATTGAGACTTTTCACCATCCCTTTCCATGGTTTTGGCCATGATCAATCTCAGACATGTTATTCCTTTGGCCTGGATGTAGACTATACCCTGAAACCCACAATTCATCTGCAATGCCTGTTTCAGGGAGCTGCGAACACAGCTTTACCTTGAACTCCCAGGAGACAAGGAACAAAAAGATTAATCTAAAAGTGGTGCTGCTTCTCTGGAATTATTAGAATTCCTCAATCTTTAGGGAAAAATATCTCTGAGTCTCTGCTAGTCATACACATCACAGATTTTAATTCTCCCAAGTTATAAAATTCAGGAAGGGAATATTTACACTGATGCTAAATTATTATCAGTCTTTATCATTATACAGCAATGAGGCCTTCATTTGACTACTTTTCTAAATCTTAAGAAGTCATTGTAAGTCAGTCCCATTTGTATCCACCTACTATAATCTCTACATTTAGAACAAACACCGGCATATCCATCCAGGGATACCAGATTCACTCTTTCTTGATCTTGAGCCCATTTGCTTCTTTGTTATGATGGAAAGGGAATATCTCCAATTCTCTGTTATTCCCTTTTTTATTGAGTATATGCTCAGCTGGAGGAGGCAAGAATTTACCTTTCCTGTCAACTTTAGCCCACAGGTTGGCCTTTGTCACCCTCTACATACTGAGTATTCTGTAAGAGAAAAGAAGAAAACACATTTCTGAAATGATATAAATAGTTCACACTTTTAGGAATATATCCTAGAGAAATAAGAGCTATCATAGGAACAGACACATGCACACCAAAGCCACAAGGGAAAGATTAGTCCATAGGACTAATGGACCACAGCTACCACATTCTCCACCAGACTGTGTCCAGCACAACTAGATGGTGCCCAGCTAACTACCACCAGCTGCTCTGACAGAGATCACAGTAGAGATTGCTAGACAGAGCAGAAGAAAAATGTACAGCAAAATTCTAATTCACAAAAAATGACCAGATTTACTGGTCTGACAGAGACTGGTGAAACCCTAAGAGCATGGGCCTTGGACAACCTTTTAACTCAGTAATGACATCACTCCTGAGATTCACCCTTTGGCCAAAGATTAGACAGGTCCATATAAAACAAAAGAAGACTAAATGGGCACACCAGTTTAGGGGCAGGGACTGGAAGGCAGGAGAGGACAGGAAACCTGGTAATGGGGAAACCCAAGGTTGAAAGGGGAGGGTGTTGATACATCACGGGATTGGCAACCAATGTCACAAAACAATATGCGTATTAATTGTTTCATGAGAAACTAATTTGTTCTGTAAACCTTTATCTAAAACACAATAAAAAAAAGTTTTGCTGATAATACCAAAAAATAAATAAATAAATAAGATCTCCATCCTTGCTTTTGGAGAAATAACTTCTAAAACCTTGAAATTTCCCCCCAGTTACTGAAGTTTTTATTATTTTTGAAAAGATTCCAGACCAATCTACCTGGCAGGTTATGCTAATGAAGTGACTCTTGGGTTGGAGCTGGCCAAGCCAGAAGGACACAACACATAATGGCAGCCTGACCTCATGGGAGTGGACTGGAGATTGAGTTCAACCACATGGGTAATGATTCAGTCAATCATGCCTATGTAATGAGACTCCAGTGTAAGAACTCTGGACACAAAAGCTACATGAGTCTTCTGGTGGATGAGAGACATCAATGCACAGGAGAAAGTAATGCATCCTTTGAGACATGGACATGGGTTTGGGGAATGCTCCCAGACTTTGTCTTGTGTTTTGTTTCTTCTTTTATGTTCTTTTACTGTAATAAAACTTAATTGTAAGTAAAAAAAAAAAAAAAAGGAATGTATGCTTTACTGCTGTTGGGTGGAGTGTTCTATATACGTCTATGAAGTCAAGTTGATTGATTGTGGCATTTAGATCTTCTGTGTTTTTTACTGAGGTTTTTTTAAATGTTCTGTCCTTCACCAAAAGTGGTATGTTCAAGTCACCTACTATTATTTTGGAGCTGTCTATTTCTCTTTTCAATGCTGTTAGTTTGTCTTATGTATTTGGAGCCCTGTCATTTGGTGTGTATATATTTACTAGGGTTATGTCCCCCTGGTGTGTTGACCCTTTAATCATTATACTGTGTCCTTCTTTATCCTTTATGGTGGATTTTGCTTTAAAGTCTATTTTATCGGAGATTAATATTGCCACTCCTGCTTTTTCCTGCCGCTGTTTGCTTGATTTTTTTTTTCCATCCTTTGGATTTTTTTTTTTTATGTCTGTCTTAGTTATTTAGTGGTGCTATAACAAAAATAACACAAGTAGATGGCTTTAACAAAAATAAATTTATTTCCTTACAGTAAAGTAGGCTAAAAGTTCAAATTCAGGGTACCAGCTCCAGGGGAAGCCTTTCTCTCTCTGTTAGCTCTGGAGAAAAGTCCTTCCCATCAAGCTTCCCCTGGACTAGGAGTTTCTCTACACAGGAACCCAGAGTCCAAATGACATGCTCTGTTCCTGGCACTGCTTTCTCTGGCTGCTTCTCTCTTTCATATCCCAAAAGAAACTGGCTCAAGACACAGTCCAATCCCATAAGTTGAGTCCTATCTCATCAGCATAACTGCTGCCCTTCCCGCCTTATTTTCATCATAGATGCAGGATTTACAACACATAGGAAAATCACATTAGATGACAAAATGGTGGACAATCATACAGCACTGGGAATCATGGCCCAGTCAAATTGATACACACTTTTTTGGGGGACACAATTCAATCCATGACAACGTCTTTGTGTCTAAGATGTAACAGTTGGAGACAGCATATAGATCGAATTGTGTTTGTTTTTAATCCATTCTGCCATTCTTTGTCTCTTTACAGGTGCATTTAGGCTATTTACAGTCAGTGTAATTGTTGATAGGTATGAGTTTACTGCTGTCATCTTGATGTATTTGTGTGTGTGTGCGCTGTTGACAGTTTCTTTGTTCCACTTAGATTTCTGTGCTGAGTTTTTTTTTTTTTTTTGGTATTTTCTTTTCATCTCTTTCATTACTGTTGATTTTGTGTTTGCTGATAAGCTTCAGCTTTGTCTTTGATGATTAGGCTCGCGAGGTTGTCATATATATTTGATTTCCTTGTTTTTTCAGGTCTTTGTTGTAAAAGGAATGACAGGAAGCATCTGACTATTCTGCTATCTTGGCCCTGCCTTAAATGTTTTCTTCTTCTTTTTTTTTTTTTTTTCCTATAAGGAAGCTCCAATCCCTGGATATCAACAGGGGATACGTTGGCTTCCATCCCCTCCTGACTATGACCCTCTCTTCTCTTGCCAGACCAATATAAGAGGAAGCCAGCTTAAACTGATGGAATAAAAACGATTCAGAGTCTTCTAACATAATACCCAAAATGTTCAGGTTTTGGTTGAAAATCATTCTACCAAAAACCAGGAAAATATCAATTTTGATGAAAAAAAGAAAAATAGACACCAGTACTGAGATTACAGAGATTTTAGATTAAATGAAAAATATTTTAAAATGGTTATAACAAAAATACTTCAACAAGAAATTACGAACACATTTGAAACAAATGGAAAGTTAGAAAACCTCAGCAAAGAAATACAAAGTCTCAGCAAAGACTAAGACGATATGAAGAAAAACTAAATGATAATTTTGGAACTGAAAAACACAATTATCAAAATAAATTACTCAATGGATAGGCAGTAAGGTAGAATGGAGGAGAGCAAAGAAATAATGAGTGAACCTGAAGAAAGAACGATAGGAATTAACTACCTGAAAAACTGAGAAAATAAACACAACAAGAACAAAGGGACAAAGCCTCAGAGACTTGTAAAACTAATACAAAAGATGTAGCATTCATGTTATTGGAGTCCCAGCGAGAGAAGGCGATAGAACTGAAAAAGTACTTGAAGAATTAATGGCTGGATACTTCCCAAACACGGCAAAAGACATCAACCTAAATATTCAAGAAGCTGGGAGAAACTTAAACTGGATAAGTCCAGAGAAATACACACCAAGACACAGTATAGACAAACTTATCGACACTGAAACAAAGACAAGTTTAAAGCAGTAACAGAAAGACAATAACTTCCTGGGGGGGGGGGGCGGAATGAGAGTAAATATCAAATACAATGAAGGCCACGAGGAAGTGACACAACATGTTATATGTGTTCAAAGAAAAGGAACGTCGGCCCAGAATTCTATGTGCAGTAAAAACATTCTTCAGGAATGAAGAGAAAATCAAGCATTCTTGGATGAAGGCAAATTAAGAGAATTTATGAGCAGCAAGCTTTGTTAAAGTATGGCTGAAGAAAGTTTTTTAAACAGAAAGGAATTGCTAAAAGACAGAAGAAGCAACAACAGAAAGAGTAAAAATATGGGTAAATACAATGCATATTACTTTTCATCTTTGAATTTTCTAAATTAAGTATGACAATTGAAGAAAAAATACAACAGTTTCTACTGTGGTTCTCAATGTATACAGAAGATATATTTAAAACAATTGTATTATAAGCTTATTTCACTGATGAGTGAGCCACCATAAAAAAAAAAAATTTTTTTTTTTTTTTTTTTTCACCATACCAGCCTTGAATTCCCTTCTGGTTTAAGGCAGTCTGGTGTGTGTGTGTGTGTGTGTGCACTCAGAGCCAAACCTAATTCTAACTAATACAGAAGGTTAAAGTCAATTCTATCTGAAGCCTGCACCAGTGACACCCTGATGGTTCATGAAAATGTGAATTGTAAATGAAGAATTGTTTTCTTTTGGATATTTAAAGATACTTAGATCAGGGGGAATGAAAGAAAAACTCAGTATCAGAATGTCATCCGAGTTCATCACAGGGCTTAATGTTGTTGTTGTTAGGTGCTGTCCAGTCAGTTCCGACACATAGCGACCCTATGCACAACAGAACGAAACACTGCCTGGTCCTGAGCCATCCTTACAATCGTTGTTATGCTTGAGCTCATTGTTGCAGCCACTGTGTCAATCCACCTCGTTGAGGGTCTTCCTCCTTTCCGCTGACCCTGTACTCTGCCAAGCATGATGTCCTTCTCCAGGGACTGATCCCTCCTGACAACACACCCAAAGTATGTAAGACGCAGTCTCGCCATCTTTGCCTCTGAGGAGCATTCTGGATGTACTTCTTCTAAGAGAGATTTGTTCGTTCTTTTGGCAGTCCATGGTATATTCAATATTCTTCGCCAACACCACAATTCAAAAGTGTCAACTCTTCTTCGGTCTTCCTTATTCATTGTCCAGCTTTCACATGCATATGATGTGACTGAAAATACCATGGCTTGGGTCAGGCACACCTTAGTCTTCAAGGTGACATCTTTGCTCTTTAACACTTTAAAGAGGTCCTTTGCAGCAGATTTACCCAATGCAATGCATCTTTTGATTTCTTGACTGCTGCTTCCATGGCTGTTGATTGTGGATCCAAGTAAAATGAAATCCTTGACAACTTCAATCTTTTCTCCATTTATCATGATGTTGCTCATTGGTCCAGTTGTGAGGATTTTTTATTTCTTTATGTTGAGGTGTAATCCATACTGAAGGCTGTGGTCTTTGATCTTCATTAGTAAATACTTCAAGTCCTCTTCACTTTCAGCAAGCAAGGTTGTGTCATATGCATAATGCATGTTGTTAACGAGTTTTCCTCTAATCCTGATACCCCGTTCTTCTTCATATAGTCCAGCTTCTCATATTATCTGCTCAGCATGCAGATTGAATAGGTATGGTGAAAGAATACAACCCTCATGCACACCTTTCCTGACTTTAAACCAATCACTATCCCTTGTTCTGTCTGAACAACTGCCTCTTGATCTATGTAAAGGTTCCTCATGAGCACAATTAAGTGTTCTGGAATTCCCATTCTTCACAATGTTATCCATAATTTGTTATGATCCACACAGTCAAATGTCTTTGCATAGTCATTAAAACACAGGTAAACATCCTTCTGGTATTCTCTGCTTTCAGCCACGATCCATCTGACATCAGCAATGATATCCCTGGTTCCATGTCCTCTTTTAAAACCAGCCAAAATTTCTGGCAATTCCCTGTCTATATACTGCTGCAGCCGCTTTTGAATGATCTTCGGCAAAATCTTCCTTGCATGTGATATTAGTGATATTGTTCTATAATTTCCACATTTGGTTGGATCATCTTTCTTGCGAATAGACATAAATATGGATCTCTTCCAGTCAGTTGGCCAGGAAGCTGTCTTCCATATTTCTTGGCATAGATGAGTAAGCACCTCCAGCGCTGCATCTGTTTGTTGAAACATCTCAATTGATATTCCATCAATTCCTGGAGCCTTGTTTTTCGCCAATGCCTTCAGAGCAGCTTGGACTTCTTCCTTCAGTACCATCAGTTCCTGATCATATGCCACCTCTTGAAATGTTGGCCATTGACTAATTCTTTTTGGTATAATGACTCTGTGTATTCTTTCATCTTCTTTTGATGTTTCCTGCGTTGTTTAATATTTTCCCCATAGAATCCTTCACTATTGCAACTTGAGGCTTGAATTTTTTCTTCAGTTCTCTCAGCTTGAGAAACGCCGAGCGTGTTCTTCCCTTTTGGTTTTCCATCTCCAGCTCTTTGTACATGTCATTATAATACTTTACTTTGTCTTCTCGAGCTGCCCTTCAAAATCTTCTGTTCAGTTCTTTTACCTCATCAGTTCTTCCTTTTGCTTTAGCTGCTCAACTTCCAAAAGCAAGTTTCAGAGTCTCCTCTGACATCCGTCTTGGTCTTTTCTTTCTTTCCTGTCATTTCAATGACTTCTTGCTTTCTTCATGGGTCATGTCCTTGATATCATTCCACAACTCGTCTGGTCCTCGGTCACTAGTGTTTAAAGCGTCAAACCTATTCTTGAGATGGTCTCTAAATTCAGGTGGGGTATACTCAAGGTCATATTTTGGCTCTCATGGACTTGCTCTGATTTTCTTCAGTTTCAGCTTGAACTTGCATATGAGCAATTAATGGTCTGTTCCACAGTCAGCCCCTGGGCTTGTTCTGACTGATGATATTGAGCTTTTCCATTGTCTCTTTCCACAGATGTAGTCAATTTGATTTCTGTGTGCTCCATCAGGTGAAAGGAGGTATTTGCAATGAAGAAGTCATTGGTCTTGCAAAATTCTATCATTTGATCTCTGGCATTGTTTCTATCACCAAGGCCATATTTTCCAACTACTGATCCTTCTTCTTTGTTTCCAACTTTCCCATTCCAATTGCCAGTAATTATCAATGCATCTTGATTGCATGTTCGATCAATTTCAGACTGCAACAGCTGATAAAAATCTTCTATTTCTTCATCTTTGGCCCTAGTGTTTGGTGTGTAAATTTGAAAAATAGTCGTACTAACTAGTCTTTCTTGTAGGCGTATGGATATTATCCTATCACTGACAGCATTGTACTTCAGGATAGATCTTGAAATGTTCTTTCTGATGATGAATGCAACACCATTCCTCTTTAAGTTGTCATTCCCAGCATAGTAGACTATATGATTGTCTGATTCAAAATGCCAATACCAGTCTGTTTCAGCTCACTAATGCCTAGGATATCGATGTTTATCCTTTCCGTTTCATTTTTGATGATTTCCAATTTTCCTAGATTTATACACATTTTTAGTTGAAGCCCCAGACAATTACTGTCTACAAAAAGTTCTGCCAATTTTTTTTCCAGAAAAATATATTGAGCCTTTGGGAACAAAGGGTACATGTGATTAGTCAGAAAACAATTTTTCAAGTTTAACTTTTGTGTCTGAATAAGTGATCCATATAATTTTAATGAAAATCAAAGAATGACACTTCTAAACCTGTGATTCTATAAAACGGATGAAAAGAAAAATCTTTAGAAATAGGGGAAAATGAATATAGGATTCTCAGGGAAATGGAAGTGGCAGCACAATACTAAAACTGTGAAGAGAAGAATGCTGCATAAAGAAATAAGTAAAAATACCTATAATGAATTCAGCCTTGATTATTCTGTCAGTCTTTTCCTCCATAGTGCTATATCTTGTGGGCAGCAATTATGTCTTACCATCCGTCATCTGCCTCCATTTTCCTTAATAGAGTTCTCTGCATTTAGTAACTAGTAGGGATTGAATTTTATAGACATCAAATGGTTAAAAATTATGTACATTAGAGATAATTTTTTCCAGAGAAGTTTGTTCATACACTTATTAGTAAAAAAGGGCAAATACACAAAGTATTAAGAAGATCAAAGGATACAGACTAAATGAATCAGTCTATGAATTATGACAGTTAAGCCTTATCTCACAAAGTGCCAAATCCCATGTACATAAATTATAATCTCCTCGCATGAAGGCCTTTGAAGATTTTTTTAAAAAATGATTAGAGGTAATATGGGTTACTGTGGGTGATCTCTAGGACTTCCTAGAATTAATGCTGCCATCCATGTGACAGCCTTCAATGTGACACTATGCATCCAGTCTTATCCTTGGGAACTTTCTTCCAAATAATCAAGAGTTGGCAGTAATTTCACTACTTATGTTGCTGTCTCTGAGCTCCTTCCTAACTGAATCTTTGCTAAGAATTTTAAGTCTTTGCAAGTGCAAAATGGTCTTTTCTCAATTTTTTTTTAGGACAACTTTGATGTCCTTATTACTCAGGCTATAGTTTGGGGGTTCAGTATTAGAGCAATTATGGTGTAAAACACAGAAGACACTTTGCCTTGGTCCATGGAGCTGACATTTGATGACTGCAGGTACATGAACGCTGCAGAACCATACAAGATTGTAACAGCCAAGATGTGGGAGCTACACGTGCTGAAGGCTTTGGAACAGCCCTCTGTGGAGTGGATTCCCAGGATGCCAGCAATGATGGAGACATAGGAGCCAAGGATGGTCAAGGTTGGAGCAAGAATATTAAATGCACTGAAGAACAAAACTACCACTTCATTGATATAAAAAGTGCTGGAGAAGGAGAGCTCCAGTAGTGGTAAAACATCACAGAAGTAATGGTTGATACATGCAACCTGTGTGGGCTGTGGCACCAATCAAGCCTATCATATATACCTCAACTACCAGCCAGGAGCAGACCTGATAAGACATGGTGACATTGTAAAGTAGTGGGTTACAGATGTCAACATAGTGATCATACGCCATCACAGCCAACATTTGACATTCTGATATAATACAAATAAGGAGGAAGTAAAGCTGAGTCATGCATTCAGGCTTGGAGAAGGTGTTCTTCTCTGTCATAAAGTTCACCAGCATTTTGGGGGTAATGACAGTGGACTGGCAGAGACCAATGAAGGACAAACTGCTGAGGAAATGGTACATGGGTGTGTGCAGGCAAGAACTGAGCCCAATCAGTGTGATCATGCCCAGGTTCCCCACCACTGTGACCATGTAGGTTCCCAGGAAGAAAAGACAGAGAGGCAGCTGGAGTTCTGGTTTGTCTGTTAGCCCAGCAAGGATGAACTCAGTCATTGTGGAGTGATTTCCTGGTCCCATTTTCCTCTGGAAATTCTGTGGCAGAAAAGAAGAATGTTGAGGCTGGTGTTTACTTATGCAGTGTGAAAAAGATACAAGTCTTATCACTGAGGTAACTCCAGTTGTTCTTCCTTGTCCTTGCTCTGTGTTGGAAGTTATGGACTCTGGGATTCTTGTCATGCAAATAAATATCAGATGGAATTATATCTTTGTTTCTATGCTGTTAGAGTGGGTCTTAGTATTGACCAGTCTCTGAACATCCAAAAAACTGTTCTGATAACTTAGAATATTGAGTGTTCTTTACCCTGCTGGTGCAATGGCTAAGCACTCAACTGCTAGCTGGAAGGTTGGCAGTTCAAACCCACCCAGTGGCTCTATGGGAGAAAGATCTGGCAATCTGCTTCTCTAAAGATTACATCTTAGAAAACTCTGTGGTGGTAGTTCTACTCTGTTACGAGGGGTCGATATGAGTTGAAAATGACTCAATGGCACCTAACAATAACTATAACAAGGCACTCTCCATGCCTTACATGCAATCCTCTCAACTCCTCTGCAAAATGAATATTACCAAGTACTAAGCACGGGTTGCCTTGGAGTTGATTCTGACTCGTGGAGACCCCATGTGTTTCACAGTAGAGCTGTGCCCCACAGTTTATTCAATGTCTAATTTTCTGGTAGTAGATCACCAAGATTTTCTTCTGAGGCACATTAACCATTTGCACTATAAAGGAATACCACAACAATCAGTAGTATACTTGTTTTATGTATTAGGTAACTAAGGTTCATAGTGGTTAACTATTTGCTCTTAGTTAGGCATATTATAAACAAATGATCAGTATATGAGAAAGGTCTGTCTATCTCTATGTGGGTCCTCGCCCATTTTGCCTTCAGTTTCTTCTTTTAGCTACTCATGTCTGCCCTGTTGTTATAGCTCTTTGTTATATCAGAAAACTATTCACTGTAATTAATGTGTGGCAAGTATTAATGTAAAGTACAAAAATAATGTATTGAATACTCATGTAGGCTGGTTTCCCTTTAGAGAATACCTTGACTACTGGCACTAACTCATAACTATAGAAATAGTGGCTCTGGAAAGTAACTGAATGGCTAACATTTAGTACATCACTCAAATCGAACTCACATCCAGGAAGGAAGTTCATTTTCTAATGAGGAGAAGCCAAAAATTCCTGTGACTAAGGGAAAAATTCATTCATTCCCAGAACACCATGTGCTACATACTCCTGTATAACCTGACATGGTCCATGACCCTTGCCAATTTTGTTCCAGAGGACCATGGCTACAGAATGGAAATCTTGCATGGTATTTAGACCATGTTATCTTTCCATGTCTTAGGCATGAGGTCTTGGTATACTTTGCACTCATTTTCAAATCAGATCTTTATCACTTCTTTGAAGACATTAAAGACCAAAGTAGAAAGAATGCATGTATCTCTGAGATGTGAGTTTTGAAGAAAGTTGATGAGTTCCTGGCATGGAATATTGTGATGTTGTTGTATGTTCAAAGGAAAGAGATCCAGGAGATATCATCAAAGATTGGTGGCGTGTCAAAAAGAAGGAAAAGAGTATTGAGACAAAAATGAACTTGAAGGTTGTGTTATTATTTATTATAGGGTGATATTATTTAGTGCTTACCACGTGACTGGAAACCCTGGTTGCATAGTGGTTAAGTACTATGGCTGCTAACAAAAAGGTCAGCAGTTCAAATCCATCAGGTGCTCCTGGGAAACCATATGGGGCAGTTCTACTCTGTCCTATAGGGTTGCTGTGAGTCGGAATAGACTCAACAGCAATGAGTTATCATGTGATTAGAACTGCCCAGGCACTTCATAAATATTATTTGATACATTGTCCCCAGCAACCGTATGTGGTATGAGCTTGCCATTCCCATTTTATAGATTAAAAAAGAAAAAGAAACTTAAGAGACTTAAGTGAGTTGTTCATGGTGACTCTGTGGATTTTCAATATAAATGTGGATGATGGTTCCCCAATACTACATTTAAATTTGACTTAACTCTGGGCAACAAAAGTTACGACAAAAGACTTGAACTAATACTGATATCTTCTGGAAATACCAATCTGATTAAAAAAAAAAAAAATATGCAAAAAACATGCTAGATTCAAAGAATATAAGATCTGGAAAAAATCATGATATCAATAATTAACATTTTTCTTTGGTTCCAATTAGACCAGAATCTAGACTAGATTCTACAGAGATGAATCCTGCACTTGCTTTTTAATCCATGCTCAGATTGCTCAAATGATGGTGGATGGATAAAGGGGCGTAACTAAGATCACAACTTTAAATAAATAAAAAAGTCATTATCTTTCCCAAATTGTCAATTTCATCTAAAATTCTCCTATTATAACAGCAAGGTGCCATTCTGCCACTAAAATATTTGCTGAAAGGATCTGGGCTTATACTGTGTAAGCGATACCTGAAAACAAGTAAATATAAAGCTAAAATTTCACCTTCTGTGTAGTCCTCTGCTTTCATGTTCCAAGATGTTTCAAGTACAATACTAATGACAAAGGTTATTATAATCTCAACCTTTGGTACTGACAATTTTCACATGCTTAGTACTTTCTGGATTATTGTTAAAATTACTGTCCTCTAAATTTTTAAATAATTATATTTTCACTTTTTTTTTGTTTGTTAATAGGAAATAGTTTTCTTTTGTTGTTGAATCTTCTTATCTATAGGAATAGAGTTTACCTATGATTGTGAAGGAATCCTTCTAGAGTGAGGGCCTGTTAGTCTTCAGAAAACATGAGAACACTGCAAAATTATGATTTAAAAGTTATTTGCCTAGGCTTTAAGAATAATACCAGGAAAAAAATGCTTACCTTCTCAAGTACACAATTATTTGACTTTTTTTTTTTTTTTTAATGAAGTGAGTTGGAAATGAAGAGGAAAGATCAGTAGTTTGAAAACATGGCCTTGATAGAAGTGGCATGGGAGACTGCATGATAAAGTTTTGCAAAACCCACAACTTATTCATTGGAAATACCTTTTTACAACAGCATAAATGGCTACCAAACAGTAGAAGTTGCTGGATGGAAGACACTGGAATCAATTTGACTACACCTGTGGAAAGATACAATGGGGGAGCTCAATACCATCTGTTAGAACAAGGCCAGGAACTGACTGCAGAACAGACCATCAATTGCTCCTCTGCAAGTTCAAATTGAAGATGAAGAAAATTAAAACTAGTTCAGAAGAACCAAAATACAACCTTGAGTATATCCCACCTGAATTTAGAGAACATCTCAAGAATAGATTGGACCCACTGAGCCCTAATTATTGAAGACCAGGCAAGTTGTTGGATGACATAAAGGATATCACACATGAAGAAAGCAAAGGGTCATGAAAAGGCAGAAAGCGGAGGGAAAAAAAAGGACCAAAATGTATGTCAGAAGAGACTCTGACAATTGCCCTTGAAAGCAGAGTAGCTAAAGTGAAGGAAAGAAATGATGAAGTGAAACAGCTGAGGAGAAGATTTCAAAGGGTGGATCAAAAGGACAAAATAAAGTATAAAATGAAATGTGCCACAACCTGCAACTAGAACAACAAAATGGAAGAACATGCTCAATATTTCTTAATCCAAAAGAACTGAAGAAAAAAATTCAAGTTTTAAGCTTCAATTTTGAAGGATTCTGGTCAAAATATTAAGCAATGCAGGAATCATCAAAAAAAAAAAAAAAAAGATGACTGGAATACACACAGTCACTGTAACAAAAAGAATTGCTCAATGTTCAGCCATTTCTGGAGGTAGCATATGATCGAGCATATGATGAAAGAAGTCCAAGCTTCACTGATGGCATTGCTGGAAAATTCCAGAAATTGTTGGAATACCAATTGTAACGTTTCAACAAATAGATGCAGGGCTGGAAGCACTTATCCTCTGTGCCAAAAAATTTGAAAGAATGCTACTGTGCCAATCTAATGGAAGATAACCATACATGGGCTTTTCCAAAGAAAAGTAATCCAACAGAAGGTGAAAATTTTGTAATACTGTCATTAATAACACATACAAGTAAAATTTTGCTGAAGATATTTCAAAAATGGTTGCATAGTACATCAACAGGGAACTGCCAGTAAATTCAAGCCAATTCAGAAGAGGACATAGAAACTGGGATATCATTGCTGATATTAGATGGATCTTGGCTGAAAGCAAAGAATACCAGAAAGATGTTTACCTGTGTTTTATTGACTATGCAAAGTATTTGGCTCTGTGGAACATAAGAAATTATGTATAACATAGTGAAGAATGGGAATTCCAGAGCAGTTAATTGTATTCATGTGGAACGTGTACATAGACCAAGAAGTAGTTGTTCAAACAGAAGAAGAGGTTACTGCATGGTTCAAAACCAGGAAAGGTGTGTGTCAGTGTTGTATCTTTTCACCATACTTATTCAGCCTGTATGCTGAGAAAATAATCCTAGAAATTGTACCATATAAACAAAAACATAGCATCAGGATTGTAGGAAGACTCATTAGTAATCTTTGAAATGCAGATGACACAACCTTGCTTGCTGAAAGTGAAGAGGGCTCGAAGTACTTACTGATGAAAATGAAAGACTACGCCCTTCAGTATGGATTACATCTTAACATAAAGAAAACAAAAATCCTCACAAATGGACTGATAAACCACATCTTGATAAATGGAGAAAAGATTGAAGTCGTCAAGGATTTCATTTTACTCAGATCCACAGTCAATACCCATGGAAGCAGCAGTCATATGCTAACAAAGAACACTACAAGATGAAATATAAAAAATGAAAAAAAATCCATTAGCAGTGGCATTAAAAAGAATAAAATAACTAGAAATAAATTAAACAGAACAAATACAAGACACGTGCACCGAAAAGTAGAAAATATTTTTGAAAGAAATTAAGGACTGAAGTCAATGGAAAAAATCACATATTAAGAGATCAAATGCTCAATATTGTTAAGATGACAATACTTTACAAATTTATCTACAGATTCAAAGCAATCAGTATTAATGTCTCAGGTTTTTCTTTTGGCAGGTATTGACAAGCTAATCCTGAAATTCATAAGGAAATCAAGGAACCTAGAATAGCCAAAACAAACTTTAATGAGAATAAAAAAGATGGAGAACTAAAATTTCCCATTTCTAAATTTACTTCAAAGCTACAGTAATCAAAACAGTGTGATGTGGGCATAAAGATAAACATATAAATAAATGGAACAGAATCAAAAGCCCAGAAATAAACCCATACATCTATGGTCAACAGACTTTTGACAAGGGCGTCAAGACCATTCAATGGGGGAAGAATAGTCTCTTCAACTAACTGTGCCAGGAAAACTGGATATTCAGTTACAAAAGAATGAGATTGGACCACCATCTTCATACCATACATAATAAACTCAAAATATATAATTGATTGAAATGTAAAAACATAAAACTACAACACTATTAAAATAAACATGAGTAAATTTTGGGGACCTTGGATTAAGCAATGGTTTCTTAGATATGACACTAATAGTAAAAGCAACAACAAAAGTAGATAAATTGGATTTCATCAAAATTATAAAAATTTCATACATCAAAAGACATTAACAAAAAAATGAAAAGACAACCTAAAGAATAGAAGAAAATATTTGCAAAGCATATCTCTAATAAGGGCCTAGTATCTAGAATAGGTAAAGGAGCCCTGGTTTAGTAGTGAGCACTCAACTGCTTAAATACAGCTTCCAAAAAAACCCTCTTGCCTGTGGAGTAGATTCTGACTCAGTGACCCTATAGTATAGAGTAGAACTGCCCTATTGGGTTTCCTACCTTGTAATTTTTATGGGAGGAGGTCCCTAAGTCTTTTCTCCCATGGAGCCACTGGTGGATTTGAACCAGGGCTTCCAATGGTTCTTCTCAGTTCAATCATGGCCAAGAAGCAAAATCAGAACAGATCCAAATTTTTTAAATTGGGGTGAACGGGAACCATAACTAGAGGGAAAAAATTGCAGGTTGAAGCCTTGCTAGAAACTTAATCTCCCTCTAAGAAAACAAGGGCAGCGTTAAGTGTTACATAGCAACCAAGTCTCACGCCTGTCAGATTTTGAGGGCAGTCAGAAACAATGTGCCCAACTCAAAGGTGGCAGCGGACCATACAACTTTGAATGTGTGTTACCATCCTCAGTCCTGGCAATAATCCGATCTCACACAGCAGGCTCCTGAAAGGACTCACTATGCCTCTTCTTAGTCTCCCATTCCAGGGCTTCAACTCATAATTTTTCCCATTCCAGTTATGTTTCTGGACTATCCAAATTAAAAAAAAAAAGTGTGTATGGTTTTGTATCGCTTTGTCTGCCATGACTGAACCAGTTTGAACTGGTTCGAAGACTTGATTTGAACCACCAGACTTTCAGTTCGCAGTGAAGTGCTTAACCATTGTGTGACCAGGACTCCTTAAACACAGCATAAAACCAAAACCAAATCCATTGCCATCAAGTTGATTCTGACTCACAGCTACCATACAGGGCAGAGTAGAACTGCCCCATAGGGTTTCCAAAGTGTAAATCTTTACAGAAGCAGACTGCCACATCTTTTTCCCAGGAAGTGGCTGGTGGGTTTGAACCACTGCCTTTTAGTTAGCAGATGAGTGTTTTCACCACTGCACCACAAGTGCTCCTAAACATAGCTTAAACATAGCTTAGAAGGTCTGAAATCACAATATAGCTGCATAGATTGTCAGTTAGTGCCCAGCAGATTTAAGTGAGGTATCCAGTAATGTGTTACCTGACGTCAGCTTCCCCGTGACTCCTAGATAGTCAGTTCGCCATCTCTGGGTCAGCTCTGTACTTTCCTATGAGGAATTTAAAGATATCTATCATTTTTTTATAGAGTACAAGGAAACCCTGGTGGTGTAGTAGTTAAGTGCTACAGCTGCTAACCATAGAGGTCGGCAGTTCAAAACCACCAGGTGCTCCTTGGAAACTCTATGGGGCAGTTCTACTCTGTCCTATAGAGTCGCTATGGGTCGGTATGGACTCGACGACAGTGTGTTTATTTATTTTTTTTATAAAGTACAAGAGACTTGCATTTGGTACAAACTGAGAGGTCTGTGGTTTGAACCCACCCAGCAGTACCATGAAAGAAATGCTTGGCAATCCGTGTCCATAAAGTTTATAGCTGAAAAGCTATGGACCTCAGCTCTGTTCTATAACACAAGATGTCCCCATGAATCAGAATCAAATCAGGGGCAACATGTTTAGAGTATAAAACTGGCAATTCATGATCAAGCCAAACATGCTGCTGCTCTTGTAACCCCAGAAATTGTGATTTACCAGTTGCCTTTTATAAAATCTCAGTTATGTTTTTAAATCAATCTGTTTACTTCTCTTCAAGGAGTTGAGCTGCTGTATCCTCCTGACTCTTTACATTGGCCAGTTGACTGTGTCCCCTGTATTCTTTGCCTCACAAGGCTGACCCGTTCATAACAGCCCCCACCAGAGAAGCCCCAGTGTCTATTGTGCAGTCTTGGTAACTCTCACTGCGGATGTGGGGCTCGTGGGGCTGTGATCCATTACTGTATTTTTACGTAAATAACATGCACCTTCTACATTTGTTTGCCGTCACTCCCTCCCACCTCCCTTGTGGCATTTTAGTAAGTGTGCTGTGGAAAGAATTATGTTAAAAATTGGGATAGTGACACTTTTGAAAATATTTCAGAGGAAGGGAGCAGTTGGGAAACAAATGTAGAAGGCCCGTGTTATTTATGTAAAAATACAGGACATGTGACCAGTCCACTTGAAAACTGACTCTTACACATGCTTTTAATTCCTGTTGCTCTGTGTTCTGCAACCCTGTTTAACACCACCTGTCTGTTTGAAAGCCCTGTGACTGCTTTTTGTGGAGGATTCACAAAATCACCTGCCCTGTGTCAGTGGTCTTAGTCTATGTCGACTGACTCACCTTAAAAAAAAAAAAAAAAAATTCAATAAATCCTGAGCAAAATAGCTTAAGGGGGAAAAAAAAAAGATTTTATATATATATATATATATATATATATAGTGAGCTCTCATAAAAGAAAGTAGTGGTGATTTAAGGCCAGCATAAGGTTGTTAAGGTATGCCAAGATTTTTTGTTTTGAGTTTTACTGGTTTGGTAGAATAAAAGAATGTTATAGTCCTAGGTTATCTTGATTTTAGTAGAGTATTTGCTGAACATCTCATAATATTCTTATGTACATGATGTGGTTGTGTGTGGTGAAGGAAGATGCAGAAAAATATCTTATAATTACGTGAACTCAAAAGAGCATCTCAAGACTAAATATAAGTGAATAATCTTGAATTATCATTCCATATGACTTTATACATAGTCTTATCTTGAAAAATCATCTTAGGAATAATTGAATGAAGCCATAGAAGAAATTATTATAAAATTTATAGATGGCATCTACATAGAAAAGAAGAATGGATAGCTACATTATGATAGTGATTCAAGAAAATATTCTTAGGCTGTGAATATGGACTGATGTTTAAAAAGAATAAATTTAACAGCAATAAACATACTTTTCTGTGAAATATAAATGCATTCATTTCATGGATATTTGAGCACTTATCATGAGTCAGAAATTATTTAGGGCGCTCAAAATAGAGAGGTGAATAGGATTGGATTCCCTGCTCTTCAGGATGTCACTGGAAAGAAATACAGGAAGACTAGAAACTGTAATAAATGTTAGGATTGCACAGGTCCTACAGGAACACAGTGAACATGGTACTAACTCAAGATGGGGGGGTCATTGCAGAGGCGTAGCGGGGCGGTGGGTCACAGAGAGGCAAGTCCATGATATTTACATGAACAAGTCCAAGGGGGTGCCGGACAAGAGGCAGGATGACACTGAGAGGCACCACATTTATGAAAGGCACCTGGCTGAGGCAGCCTGACAAGGGCGTGGGAGGGGCATTCCTGCAGAAGTATCACTACCATCAACATCTATTCATCTTGAAATTGTGTGTGGGGAGCAACTTAGAGATTGCCCCTGTGTGCCCACTGCCATTCCTAAGCCCTGGAATGAAGGCTTCCACAAGAAACCTGAATCTAGAAGGATAAGTAGCAATAAGCCATGCTTGTACAATATTTAAAATTAAGAAGCATTGAACTAACAGAAATTCATGTTCAAAAGATTTGCATCGAGAGAAAAAATTTAAAAATGCAATGAATTCCAAAGGATTCATTAAAGGGAAGATAACATCTGGTATAACAGACATGAGAGCCACACAAGATCGACTGCATCTGGTGAACGGTGCATAGGTTCCAGGTGCTGGATTTTAGGACGATCCTTTACAAATTATAGTTATCCAGGAAAATTGGTGATTTGGATCCAGATGATTTATAGCAAATATCCATATGACTAATAACACTTATTGCATGTCACCTCAGATGGCAGAGCTACATATAATATCTCAACATCAGAACCTTTCTAACTATAAACGTGTCTGAAAGTAGGATAGGTCAAAATATGAAAAAAAGTTAATTTTCTCTCTTTGAATGCATTACAGGAAAAAATTGGTAACCATTTGACAGGTAGCTTTAGGAAATTCCTGTATTATTGTAAGGAGGCTAAGACTTCATGAAGATCAGAATGTTCTAGGACAGATGGGATTCGGGTACTCTGTATGCTTTAGACCAAGTGCCCTCTAAAGGAAACAGCTGCTAGTAATTTTGGTGGTGGAGGTTCAAAACAGAGACCCCTTGGTTCTCTTTTACTGAAGCCTCAGTATGCAGATGTCAGTTTCTGAGTTGCTCATGTAAACATTGTGAATCAAAAGTCGTGATTCCCTCTTCTAGCTCCCTCATAGTGCTACCTGAGATGCTTGCCAAAGTGGCAGGTTTCTACTCGGGGGTTGGATATACAAAAGGTCTCATCAAAAACTTACAGACAGAAGGTCCCTAAAGATTTCTGTTCACCGGGGGATGAGCTAATGGGAATAAGGAGGAATAAAAATTTCCTTTTCTCGTCCTTTTTATGATGCTCTCATTAGCTCCCTTGTGTATAATATTCTGTCTCCATTTTGAAATAGTAGACAGTACATTATTGACTAAAAATTAAGGTCTGGCAGACATTGTTGTAGGAGGTTGTCATGACAACAGCTTCTAACATGAATATAATTTCTGAACTATTTGAAGCCATAATTTTAATCCCTTTTCTATTTATTTAAGGTTCAGAGAAATGTTCATTGGATTTGTTGGTGTTGCTGTCTGTAGTTTTGAAGACTCTGTGCATAAACTTTTGTTTATAATTATAATACCCGGGATTTACTGAACACTTGCTATGTGCCACACACAATTCTGAGCTTATTGCATTTGTTAAAACATTTAATCCTCACACAGCCCAGTGTGGAAGATATTAGATTGAATCATGTAGCAATTTCCTATGATTTAACTTCTTATATTATGCCCATTTAAAATATAAAGGAGCTGAGCCAAAGAAAGGTAATTTGCCTACACTTACCCAGATAGTCAGATGAACTTTAGTTTCCCCATAAAATGACTACATTTAGTATGCTACGTTTTTCAAGCATTTATTCATTTAACAAATGGGCAAAACATTATCTTGGGTGTTAGAATATCAAAAACCAGTAGCCGTCCAGTAGATGCCAACTCATAGCAACCCTACAGGACAGAGTAGAACTGCCCCATACGGTCTCCAAAGAAAGGCTGGTGGATTTGAACTGCCAAACTTTTGGTTAGCAGCTGAGCTCTTATCCACTGTGCCACCAGGGCTCAGTGTGCTAGAATATACACTTAGAAATACAAAACTGTATTTTTAAACAAATTTATCTTCAACTGAGCTTAATACGTGTTTTGTAAACAGTTACATAGTACTTACCCTGGTGGTGCAGTGATTACAGTGATCAACTGCTAACCAAAAGGTCAGTGGTTCTGAACCACCAGCATCTCCAAGGGAGAAAGGTGTGACAGTCTGCTTCCTTAGAGATTTAGGGACATGGAAACACTGTGAGTCAGAAACTACTCGAAATAGTGAGTTTGGTTATTTTGGTTTTATACATCAATGTTTGAAGCACTCTACAGCTTTACTCCTCCCATGTTTATCTACATGTATTATCGTCTTTCATGAATGAGGAAACTGAACCACAGAAAGATTAATCAACTTTAGAGCCTGAAGTCACTATCAATAATTACACAAAGACAACAATTATAAACCAAAATTGTGCATGGAAACCTGAAATATGTGATTACCTGTTACAAAAGCAAAACAAAAACAAACAAAAAACACTGAGTTTATGCTGTGGCTAAAGACCGCTAAAACCATTCATTCAATCGTCCATTAAATTATTTATTTCCTGTTATGCACAAAGCTTTGTGCTGGGTGCTAATATTATAAAGTGAGCAAACTACAGTATCTTTTCTCAGGGACATGACCATCTAATACTGTGCTGTGCTCCCCAATATGGCAGCCGCTAGCCACATGTGGGTATTTAAAATTTAATTAAATTCAATTAGGTTAAGTATTTACTTTCACAGTCACAGAAGCACATCTCAAGTGCCGACGAATAGCCACAGGTGACCAGTTACTACTGTATTGGGGATGCAGTGAGAACATCACCATTATTGCTGGAAGTGTTATTGGACAATGCTAGTTAGTGGAAGAGCGAGAAATCAGTTAAGCATAAAATTGTAACAGTGATACTTACCGTGGAAGACAGGTTCATTTTGCAATGAAACCTTGCCATTTTTGGCCTCAAGCATCCAAGCATTTGCATAACTAGAGGAAGTCACTAAAGTGATGGAACCCAGAAGTTCTCCTCCAGGGTTATGTTATATCCATCTTGACAGCAAAGTGGAAGAGGTGTGGGAAATTTCTCATCCCCACAGCACTAAAGTATCTCCTGTCAAATGCTTCTCATGTCATATTTCATGTAACTTTTCTCAAGCCCTCAACATTCTGGCCACTTATGTGGGTCCGATAGTTTGTCAACTTCACTTTCAAAAGATATTATCCAGAAATTATCAAAATGTAACATATGTAAATCTGAGTAGTGTTTTATGTTTAACCTGTCAATTGGTACCTTCAGCCCTTCCCTGACTTGAAAATCTTTGGTCATGTATATCAATCACAGGATTTTGTCTAGAAATACATTTTTGTCTTTTGGGAGATAGTACAAGTTAAGAACATGAACTTTGGAGCCACATGAATTGTAGCTCAGGTCTTTGTCCTGCCCTTTACTAACTGCATGACACAGAAAAAGTGACTTTATGTATGTAGAAGTCAGTTTCCTTATCTTCAAAATAACACTAATAACAGTACTTATGTCATGGATTTATTGTAAGAATTGAATAATTTAATGTATATGCCTGAAATATGCTAATTATGTAGAAAATATTAGTTACTATTATCATGCATTAGCACATTTCTTAACATGAATTCAATGGTATTTCCAGAAAAATTATTCTAGATGTATCTTTAATAATTTTCTGTAGCCACACTAAATTTTCTAAGAGGAGCTTCTTCATTTTCTATCAAGTCCCCTTTCTTTACATGACAATGTTTCAGGTCTTCCACTTCTCTGGATTTCATTTTTTTGTTTGTTTTTGCATCTGAAGAGTGTCTAAAATCGGGGCTACTCTCCAGTGCCTTGACCATGATGCTCACACATAGTACTGTCCAGTATTGTCCACGAATCTGACAAATCAATAGCCTGAGCTATGGAGGATGAGGCTGATGGCAGTCTATTGCTCTCAGAATAACCTCATACTGCCTGCTACAGGAACTGATTTATCAGAATCATCTTGCTAATTTTAATCCAAGACATTTATTTCCTTATGTGTAAAAACAAAATTGTAAATAATCCAACATGATGGTTGGAATCAGAGCTCTGAAAAGGATTGGATTTATTCATTGAAATATACATTGCACTATGAATATGTGGAGTACTTAATATAAACTAAAGTTATCCTTTCACTCTGGCTATCCTTGCTTTAGAGCCCTAGTGACGTAGTGGTTGAGATTTTGGCTGCTAACCAAAAAGGTCAATAGATCGAATCTACCAGCTGCTCCTTGGAAACCCCATGGGGCAGTTTTACTCTGTCCTGTAGGGTTGCTATGAGTCAGAATTGAGTCAACAGCACAGTTTTTCTTCTTCTAACTTTCTTTATACAACTACACTTATAGTAATCATATTCAATCACAGAAATATTGATTAAGCAACTAAGATTTGACTTGAAGGGATACAGAGAAGGCTTATGCTTTCACGGAGTTGTTAGAAGGCTAGACTAAAACCTGTCACCAAACAGTAAGTAATGGAAGACTCAAGTGTAAACTTGAATCACAAATTGAATGTCAGGTCATTGACCATGTGCTTTAGAAGTCAGAGAAGGAAGCAAGGAGAAAGTATCAATTCAGTCTTGAAGACAAAGAAATAAAAGTTAAACAGGATATAGAAATCGTAGTTTTAAATAAATGGAGTAAAATGATTATAAACAGGATGTGGATGAAGCAGTGTGCTTGTGGAATATTCAGGCTGTTCTGGGCAGAATGAGCGTTTATTTTGTTTTATTTTTTTCTGTAGAATAGTAACAGATGAAGTGGGTGGCATCAGATAGATCGGGCTTTGAAAGCCATATGGAGTAGCTTTGACATGAAGTTAATTAATTCCTTTATTTTCATCGTCTAGTAAACACCAAATTCTTATTATGTGTCAGACAATAAGCTGGGTGTTGTGAAAGACACAAAAATGAGATAGGCATGGATTGTATTGTCAAGATATTTACTCTACAAGGAAGGAAAGAGACATTCACTTGTTTTTCTAATTCTATCTTTGTTGTTTCCTCCTTGGTCCTCAGTTTACTCTCCCCTAACTCTATTTTTGAATGAGTAATTTCTCTAAAATTAATTGATTCTTTGTAGAACCATGAAGAATAAATATAACCATAATTGGTTGTTTCCATTTTATTTTCTAGATGTGATATCAAAATCTGCACTGTTTGTTGGAAATCAGGAATGAATTGAGTTGGAAAGAGGTGCATTTCTGAATGATGAGTCCCTAAGTATGTATGGTGATAAGCTTACATACATGTTCACTTACTATTCCAATTTATGAACTTAGTAGCCTATTTTCCTTTGATGGTCTTTAACTCAGTGTGGAGAAGTCACAATATATAAGTATCTATTTAAGTGGCCTTGGGCACTTCATGACATTCGTTGACTCATTTCCAAAGAAAAAGACTTGAACTCTATTGCCTACAAGGTCCCTTTCATTTTTATCAAGCTTTGAGGAAAATGGAATCCACAGAACAAGGGATTGAAGTGCTATGGCACACTGGTCTAGGTGGCTAACGATACTACAAATGCCTTTCTTGGAAATCTTAAAAATAATATAATTAAAGGTTTACTTTCATTTCTCCCTAGAGACAATGAACTCACTGAATGCCTCCTTTTGCTTGTGTGCATCTGAGGCTTTTTCTCATATTTAAAAATTGAATCCTTTCACTATTCCCCCTCCATAGTGTTTGCCAGAAACCCAGGTGGCATAGTGGTTAAGTTCTACAGCTGCTAACCAAAAGGTTGGCAGTTCGAGTCTACCAGGCGCTCCTTGGAAACTCTGTGGGTGCAGTTCTATTCTGTTCCATAGGGTTGTTATGAGTCGGAATCAACTCGATGGCAACGGGTTTGGTTTTTAGGTATATTGTTTGCCATGTTCGATCTCAAATCTGTTATTTCCTCGTACTGAACATTGACTACCCTGAAACCCAAATTCATTGGCAAGGCGTGTGTTTCAGGGAAATCACAGCACAGCTTTACCTTGGACTCCCAGGAGACGAGGAACAAAGAGGTTAACCTAAAAGTTGCTTTGTCTATCTGGAACACTTCAAACAACCAAACCAACTGCTGCTGAGTTGATTCCGACTCCTAGAGACCCTATAGGACAGAGTAGAACTGCCCCATAAGATATCCCAGGAGCAGCTGGTAGATTAAAAATGACGACTTTTTTGGTTAGCAGCCAAATGCTTAACCACTACACCACAAGGGCTCCCTGAAATACTTAGAGGATGCTAAATTAGTCAATCATTGAGGAAAAATATCTCTGAGTATTACCCATAAACGTCACAGATTTTAATTCTTTCAAGTCAAAATTCAAGAAAGGGATATTTACACTGTGTCTAGATTATTAACAGCATTTATCAGTATACAGCAATGATGCCTTTACCTTGCGAGGTCATTGTTAAATATTTTCACTCCTTCTTACTCTTGGGCCCACCTGCTTCTTTGTTACGAATGGAAAGGGAATCTCTCCAATTCTGTTATTCCCTGTTTTAGTTGTGTCGGTGCCCAGATGGAGGAGGCAAGAGTTTGCCTTTCCTGTCAACTTCAGCCCACATGTTGATGTCTGTCACCCTCTACATGCTGAGTATTCGGGAAAGGTATTTCTGTAAGAGGAAAGAAGAGAATATATCCCTGTCATGACATAATTGGTTTATACTCTCAAGTTCTGAGTTAACTCTGCTTCTACAAAAAGGCTATGCATATGCAGTGGGCTACTCAGTTATGTACTTCTCATTTGTCTAGAGATGCACCATTTATAAAAGCATATTCATAAGCATCATCTCATTTCAGTGAATCCCTGTAAAGGTTTGGTATAAATTATGATAGTTAAGGTTGTGTGTCAACTTGGTTGGCCATGATTCTTAGTGGTTTGGCAGTTATGATGCAGTTTGGCAACTGTACAATGATGTAAACACCTCCATAATGAGATCTGAAGTAACATAATTACCTACATGATGAGATTGGTCATGAACAGCCAATCAGTTGAAAAGGAATTTCTTTGGTGGTGTGACCTGCGTCCAATATAGGCAGACTTTCTGGCACAGTTTGAGGGCTTTTGCTTGTTCTGGATCCCACAGCTGGCTCCTATTCATCTGACCTGCTGTTCTTGGCACCTCAGCTAGCAACTTACCTACCCATCTTGGGATTCATCAGCTTCAACAGTCTGTGAGCCAGTGGCTTGCAAGCTTACCTGCCAATCTTGGGTCAGACAACCCCTGCAGCTACATGAGTCAGGAGAAGATACCAGCCTGACCCAAGGATTTGGAATGTTCCAGTCCCTACAGCCATGTGAGCTATTTTCTTGATATAAATCTCTCTCCCTGTATGTATGTATGTATACATATATACACCCACATTTCACCAGTTTTGCTACCCTAGGGAACCCAACCTGTGACACCTGTTTTACAGACAAAGAAGATAAAGCTCAGTTAATGTTAGTGAGTTTTCCACAGTTGACGAGCAGAAAAATCAGGACTAGTATCTAAAAAACAAGTTGATTCAAGTCAATCAAGTTGATTCCAACTCATAGTGACCCTTTGGGACAGAGATTTCCCATAGGGTTTTTAGGGACACAGACTGCCACATCTTTCGTCTGCAGAATGGCTGGTAGTTTCGGACCACTGACCTTTCAGTTAGCAGCCACCTGAATTTTAATTTAGACATTTTCCCACTATCCATTGATAAAAAAGTTTTGCGGACAAAATCAAAGGGTGCTATCTAGGTAAAAGAACCACTAGTCTAGTAGATCTTGACTTTAACAAGATTCCTTTCTGCTTCTAATTTAAGGTGTCTTTGTTTTTTGTTATGATACAAAATAAATCAAAATCGTTAGAGGCTAATGTCTTGTTAAAGGTTTTTCTGTGTATTTTTTTAAGTAATATAGGTCTTTAGGGTCTTATTTTGTGATTTTGTGTGTGTGTGTTTTTTTCTTTTGGATTGTTTTTACTTCTTCTGTCCTTTCTGTTTTTGATATCAGGATATGCTAGCCTCATTATATGAGTTGGAATGTGGTCCAATCTGTCATATTCTCTGGAAAAGATTGTGTGGAATTGATGCTATTTCTTCTTTAAATGTTTGGAAAAATTGACCAATGAAATCATCTGGGTTTGTAGGTACCATTTTTGGAAGTTTTTTTGTACCAATTCAATTTTTTTAAATAGATATATGGCTATCCAGATTGCCATGTCTTTTAGGATAAATCTTGATAATTTTTGGCTTTCAAGAAATTGGTTTTCATTTATATAGTTTATCATAAATTCAGGCTTAACGTCAGGTCAGTTTTGGAACATCTGCCATCCTGTTTGTATTTGTCCTACATGCGGACCACATCACGGCAAATCTAGGACTGGGGCAGTGCTACATCTCATATTATCAAATCCTTTAGTTTCTTTCTTTAATGGTCAGATCCATGAATGTACAGCTTGGGAATGAGCCCAGGAATTCATAAACAAACTTCATGGGATCACAAATTTTTACCTCTGGACAGTCTTAGAGAGCTCCAGTTTTAGCTCCTTTCACTCATCTTCTAGCTGGAAAGTTGGAACTTCAGTTTGCCACTCTGCTTCACATTTCTGTGATGGCATCTGCCTTTAGGGACAAGCAGGGAGTAAACAGAGAAAATGCAACAGGGCTTCTTCTCACTTCCTTGAAAACATGGTTTTAGACACTTGCCTAGCTATCATTGTCCTCACCGTCACCACCAGTCACTGCTCCCTCAGTATTACCTGGTAAGAGGAGGGGGGAGGGGAAAATGGATACAAAAAACACGCAAGAACCGGGGATTTCCCTCACTTTTTCTGACCCTTCCACTACACGTCTGTCTGTTTGTTATACTATGGGGGCTTGCGTGTTGCTGTGATGCTGTGATGCTAGTAGCTATGCCACCAGTATTTCAGCTTAGCTTCCAGACTAAGACAGACTAGGAAGAAGAATCTGGTGGTCTATTTCTGAAAAAATTGGCCAGTGAAAATGTTATGGATATCAGCAGGACACTGTCTGATACAGGTTGGAAGACACTAAAAATCATTGTGCTTGGTAAGGTAGAGGGTCAGCAAAAAGAGGAAGACCCTCGACGGAGGCTGAAACAACTGGCTCAGATGGAACAAGGATTGTGAGTATGGTGCAGGGCCAGGCAGTGTTTTCTCCTGTTGTACATTGGGGTCACTTGTGAGTAGGAAATAACTTGACAGCACCTAACACCAACAATAACTCTGACTTTGGACCACTCTTTTAAACTCTTTAGATCAGAAAGAGAGGGATACTATTAGAGATATCTCTGTGGGCAAAAATTATACAATTTTGCATTTCAAGCTGCCTTTGAGTTCAGGCCAGGGGATACTGGAATTAAAAACAAAACAAAAAAACAGGACATTCACTGCTGGATTGTCCTTAATTTGAATCTCTCTTTTTTTTTTTTTCTCTGACCTCCCTGCTAGCATTTACCTTTCAGAGTCTTCAAACAGCAGCTCCATGCATTCAGTGTGATAGGCCAGGTGGAGTGTACTTTCTCCATCTTAACCAGAACCAGATTTTTTAATGATGTTTTTGATGACCAGAAATGTTTAAGTTATACAAAGTTTCATTTTTCTTTTCCAATAAATTTAACACTTTAGATAAAATATACAAATGCCTTAAAAAGCATAAATTTCTAAAACTGACACAAGTTGCAAGAGAAAATCATGTTAGTCCTCTGACCATTAAATAAATTGAATATGTAATCAAAACCTTTCTATAAAGGAGACTCAAGGCCAAGAAGGTTTTATAAGAATTTTCAGGATAAATAAGGTCAAGCATAAACATTCTTTTACAAAAGAGAGCAGGAAGGAACACGTAGCCATTCATTTTATGAGACGAGTATAATTCTGATTCCAAAATCTGACAAAGATATCACAAGGAATAAAAATTAAGACACTGTGTCTTTAACAAAATCCTATAATATACAAAAAGAGCAATACAACCTGACAAAGTGGAGTTTATCCAACTAATGCAGTTTGTTTAACATTTGAAAATTAATGAAAGTCAATTAACACTATAACAGAATAAGGAGAAAAAACAAGTAATCATCTCAATAGATGCAGGAAAATAGCATAATATTTGCTGGTGAAATAGATTGATGTTCCTTTAAGAATAATAAGGTTTTTTTTTTTCCTATTGCTATTTTTATTCAGAATTGTTCCAGAAAAGAGCCTTGCAAATGCAACCCCATTTCCAGTTGCCATGGAGTCGATTCTGACTCATATTGACTGTACAGGACAGAGTAGAACTGCCTCGTCGGGTATTGAAGGCTGTAAATTTTTACAGAAACAGACTGCCACAGATGAAGGACATATGACTAAGGACACTGCTCAATGGTTTGCCAGGACTTTTCTGACTTACCCCTGTTAATTACTAACATGCCCATAATCACTCTCAAAAGTGTTCTAGTTGGAATGATAGATTTTGACTGATGAGGACTGAGGCTGCTGATACAGGGAGTGTGTTCTGCTTCTGCACAGATGAGAAGCTCAGATTCAGAGATTATAAAGTGCTTGCTTAGAGTCACATTTTCAAAAATTAGAACTTGAACTTGGGTCTTTAGACATCTAATCCTAGTTGTTTCTCATATGCCATGGTTGACCTTTTCTTAGGCAAATGTTCGAATTTGAGTTGAATCTTCTAGGAAAGCTGTATCTATTTCTATTCTGGGGCAACGTTAAATTACTACTTTAATTCTCCTTCTCAGCTCCATATATTTTTTGTATGCCTACAAACCTGTCTAGTTTTAGCTCTAGAATGGTGAAGAGCTTGGATGTTTAAGATTTTGAATATCTATATATATATATGTATAGATATACACACATATATATTGAAGTTACAGGAAAAAATGAAAAAGAAAAAAATTCCTAGTGAAAAATATTGCAAACTGAAATATTATTTTTATGAGATAATTCTCACAGTTTCTATTTTCAGTTTTTATCTTAAAGAAAATAATATTTATACTCCTTTGGAATGAACAGAAATGTGACATGTTTCACCTAACTTATCACTGATGTCATGTATTAGCACAATTCATAACTTGCTGTGTTTTGAGAAGTTGGGAATGGTGTGCACATGGTGTGGGAATGGGGCAGGCACTTATGCCATGGCTACCAATGTTCTCCACCATGTGATTTAGTTTTGTACTTCAGTATAATTCAGGGGAAACCTTCATAGGTATCCAGGGGCAGGTCCTAGACACTTCCCCCAAATTGTGAATTATTAAGGATTAGCTATGTTCATGCCGATATTGTCAATATATTGCAAGAGACTCTTGCCTAAATTAAAGGAGTAAATAGCAGTTGATGAGCACTTCCTATATATCAGGGACCACATTAGCTTTTACATGCTGCCTCATGCCATTTAATCCATCAAATGACTCTCAAAGGGTAATGCCATCTCTATTTTATAAATAAGTTAACTGAAGCACAGCAAGGTAAAGTGACTCAGCCGTTCACAAAATTAGTAAGTAAAAGAGCCTGGGTTCAAAACCGAATCTGTCCAGCTCAAAAATCTTGCCTTTTCTTATCACCATTCACTCATTACCTTATTCCCTCCTCCAGACAGCAATAAAATTCTGTCTTTTCCGGATTTGCATTGCAGCAGTATCTTCCCATCATTTGATTTTGGTTTTCAACATCTTAGTTTTGTTTTTCCATGAATTTACATTTTCATTGTTTGAAACTTTCATAAAGAACAACTTTCATAAAAAAAATTTTTTTTAGCTTACATTAATTACATTTCTATTTTTTATTTATTTACATTTTTATAGTTTCAAAGTCACATATTAAATTCTACTTTTTTCTCTGCATTATAAGTCTTTTCCTGGAAATATGCCAAAATATCTTCTTAGCAGTCATTCTTTTAGTCCTCTCTGATCACTGAACCTAGATCAGAAATGTATGGGATGCTTGCGTTAAAACACCGCTCATCCAGAGTACGGGGGCCACCAAGAGCTTCAGCAGTGATACAGACTGGCTCCAGAGACTTCAGCTCTAGATGGTCCCCACTAAAAGCAGAAAAGGTAATTTGAAAAAAATATTAAAAGAAATAATTGGCTTTGCTCCAGGAAGAAACCCTAAAAGACTCAAAGACTTAAAGGACCCAATAAACAGAGTTTTCATAGATGTATTACTGCAAAAACAATAATTGCAAAGGAAATGAGCTGTGTTAAGGTAGTGTGATAACTCTCTTTTAGGTCTAATTTCACATGAACTAAGATGCACTATCTAAATCCAGTACCTCTGGTTGTGTAAACAAGTTTTGCCTTATGTCAAGTGTTTTGCCACTAATTCCTTTTCTTTTTGACACAGAACTTTCAGCTAATCATGACTTTCTCATTTCCCTTCTTCTCAGGGAAAGCCAGTCTTTTTTGCTAACCCTCTAACCCCAGCTCCCATTTACTTTTCTCCCCCAGCAAGTGGCAATTAGCAGTGTAAATAATTATGAAGATACTCAAGGCTCATCCTATCTTGCCTCAGTGAGGAATTAGGTATTCTACATTTCAATGAATATCTAAATTTCGCTCATTAGGCATGCCATCTGGAACCTAAAGCAGGCTTACTATAATCATTGCTTTCCAGGGTTAATCCAACAACTTAAAACAGTCTAAGGGCAAAAGGAATTATTTCAGAGCATTTGAAAATTCTATTGTATTAAGCCTATTTATGAGTGTTACCATTTCCCCAAATCCCAAATATATAGTGAACAATAGCCATGTTTTCTTCATGGAACTTACAGACTAAGTCTATTTATAAGCTAATTTTCAACTTCTCATTCATTCATTCAACAAATATTTAACTGCCAACCATTCACAGATACTGGAATAAATGCTGCAGATTCGGTGACAAATTATGCAGTCTTTGCTCTCAGGGACCTTAAAGGCTAATGGAACCTGAAATCAAATCCACCAGAATTTTCTGTGTGTATCTGGATAGAATTAACCTACCTTACCACCTCCATGCTTTTTTCATAGATGAAATTGTCGATCAGTAACACAGTGAATTATAAAAGAGGATTAGAAAAATTCACCAAGAATTGTAATTAGAAGGCAGAACAATTATAAGTAGATGATTTTCATATACTTTGAATCTCAAAAAAAGCATGAAAATAAAAACTTCAAGTGAAAATATCATCTCTTACAGATGGAAAATTCACTAGATCCCTTAAACTCGAGTACTGTGACATAGAGCCGATCACAGCACGCCCCTGTGGCAGTTTCACAGTCTTAGAATATTCAGTGACCTATTTTTTTTCCCTTTAAAATAAAACAAAAACAGACAAATAACACAAAGTGGCAGGACATACATATTTTTGTTTTACTGCACTAAGGACTAGAAAATTCCAGAGGTTAGCAAGAATTAAATATCCCTAATTCTTCATAGAAGGTGACTTCACTAAAACTTACAATCTAAGTAATAATACTTAACTGCAGACCTTTAAATAGTTTAAAATCCCACAATAATGATCAAATTTGACATTGTTAGTTTCTCTTCAGTTGAATGAACATCATCAAATAAGAAATACTCCATCTAAGAATATATCCACGTCAAATAATATCAACACGACAACTTAAGTCCTCATGCTCATCACACTATCTGGTCAACCATTTTTTCCATCAGAGGTGTGGGTACCCAGAATGCCCTTTGATGAACCTTTAGAGTATCTGACCCCATCCTTGAGTAACTGTAGGAATGCTCTGAAAAGGAAGTAGAGGAATCAGGCTGTTTCATGTTAGTCTGTTTTAAGATATTCATCATTGTCATTAATTAAATTTTATGCTCTTGTTTATTATCAACATCTTGTTCTATTAGCCCTTCTAGTATTTTTTCATGTGTTAATGTTTTATCTTGTTTTGTATCCAGTAAAATTTCCTGAAGGAATATGATATCTCGAGGTATGAAGATTAGCTTTACTAGCCCTTAAGTGTCTTTGGCAGAATGTCTAATTCTTAATTTCAGAATCATCTTGTTATTTAAAAAAGATTGGTAAGAATGAATGTATTGGGGTTGTGCCCATCACAATCCACACTCATGTTTTCACATTGGTTGTCTCTACCCAGACCATTCTCCAAAGGACATGAGAAATCACCCAGAGCTGAGGGAGTTCATTCTGCTGGGAATACCTCAGACCAAGGGACTGGAGACTGTGCTCTTTGTCATCTTCTTGTTCATCTACCTCTTCACCTTGCTTGGCAATTTACTCATCCTGACGGCCATTGTTTCTTCCTCTACCGTTCACACCCCCATGTATTTCTTCTTGGGACTCCTATCTATTTTTGACATACTTTTCCCTTCTGTAACTTGTCCCAAGATGCTTTTCTATCTCTCTGGTCAGAGCCAAGCCATCTCTTATAAGGGGTATGCTACACAGCTCTTCTTTTATCACTTCCTGAGTTGTATGGAAGGCTGCCTCTACTCTGGGATGGCATACCATCACTTTGTGGCCATCTGTCACCCACTGAGGTATATGCTTATCATGAAACCTAGGGTCTGTGTGGGTTTGGTCATGGGGACCTGGTTGGTGGGTTGTCTTGATGCCACCGTACTTTTCATTTCACCTATGTGGCACCAATCAGGTGGACTACTTCTGTGACATTCCTCCTGTCTTACTCCTGGCTTGTGCTGACAGCTCCCTGGCCCAGAGGGTGGGTTTCACTAATGTTGGCCTTCTGGCTGTAACGCTTTTGCTCAGTATTTGTGTCTCCTACACTCGCATTGGCATTGCCACTTTGAGGATCCATTCAGCAGAAGGGAGGCAGAAAGCTTTCTTCACCTACAGTGCCCACCCCACTGCAATACTCTGTGCCTACGGACCTGTAATCATCATCTATCTGCAGCCCACACCCAAACCCTTGCTTGGTGCTGTGGTGCAAATATTAAACAATCTTGTGTCACCCATGCTGAACTTATTAATTTATTCCTTAAGGAACAAGAAAGTAAAAAGTCCCCTGAAAAGTGTATTCCACAATGTAGTAGTTACTGTTCTGGAATAAATTATGGGTTTAGCACTGGGTTTTAGAAACATTTTGTCCCTTTGGATTAAAAAAACACTTTGGCGCCAAGTCGATTTTGACTCATAGAGACCTTATAGGACAGAGTAGAACTGCCCCATAAGGTTTCCAAGGATCGGCTGGTGTGTTCAAACTGCCAATTTTTTGGATAGCTGCCTGAGCTTTTAACCAGAGTGCCACTAGGGATCATCCTCCTATTTTTCCCCTTTAAATAAATAATTGAGAAATGGAGATGCTGTCTCTGAAAGTATTATATTGTGTTTGCCTAGTGAGATTTTGTTTGTGTGTTTCAGTAACGCCTGTTACCCCATAAACAGCTCTATATCTAACAGTGTACTGACTCATGGCGGCCCTATGTGTATCAGAGTAGAACTGTGCTCCGCACTTTGGTGGCTGAATTTTTGGAAGTAGATTGCCAGGCCTTTCTTCTCAGGTATCTCCTGGTAGACTCAACCTCCAATCTTTCAGTTAGCAGCCAATCATGCCAACCTTTTGTGCTACTCAAGAGTGACTGATAATATTTCTTATTCTTGTCTTCAAGTCTTCCAAAGTCCCTCCTCCTAGCCAGCATTGACTCTAGATTTTCCTTATTAGCCCTCTTTCTGTAACTCTTCTTCCCCCCATCCCAGGGTTGTTTTTGTTTTTTGAACTGTACTTTAGGTGAAAGTTTACAGTGCAAATTAGTTTCTCATTCAAAAATTTATACACAAATTGTTTTGTGGCATTGGTTACAATCCCCACAATGTGTCCACACTCTCCTCCTTTCCCTTTACCTCTCAAGTCCCCTGTGTTCATTCACCCACTTTTCCTGTCCCTTCTACCTTCAAAGGAACTTTTGTCTGGATGGAATGGGACCAATAGATAAATCTTAGATGGCTGATTGCAATCTTTTAAGACCACAGATGCTACTTATCAAAGTAGGATGTGGACAGGTTTTGCGTATTTGGTCTTGAATACTTCATTGAACTAAGAAGTATGTTTCTCCCATGTGTTATTGTTTGCTTTTAGGCCTGTCTAATCTTTGGCTGAAAGGTGGATTTCAGGAGTGGCTTCAGTTCTGAGTGAACACGGTGTCTGGTGGCCATAGTCTTGGGGGTTTCTCCAGTCTCTTTTAGATCAGTAAGTCTCGTCTTGTCTTTTGTGAACTTGAATGATGTTCTTCATTTTTCTCCAGCTCTGTCTGGGACTCTATGTGATCCTGTCAGAGCAGTACATGGTGGTAGCCAAGCACCATCTAGTTCTTCTGGGCTCAGGCTGGTGGAGACTGTGGTTCATGTGGTCCATTAGTCCTTTGGGCTAATATTTTCTTAGTGTCTTTGGTTTGCTTCATTCTCCTTTGTCTGGATGGGGTGGGACCAATAGATGTATCTTAGATGGCTGCTTGCAATCTTTTAAGACCCCAGATGCTATTCATCAAAGTAGGATGTAGAACCTTTTATGAACTGTGTTATGCCAATCGACTTAGATATTCCCTGAGACTAAGACCCCACCCCTCAGCCCCAATAGCTTGGTCCCTGAAGTTACATTATAGTATTGATTTGCACTTCTCTAGTTTTTAGTGGTTAATAATCAGGAGCATTTCCTCATGTGTCTGTTAGCTGTCTGAATATCTTCTTTGCTGAAGTGTCTGTTCGTATGTTTTGCCCATTTTTTATTGGATTATTTCTTGTTGTTGTTGAGGTGCTAAAGTATTCTGTATATGTTAGAGATTAGACCCTTGCAGGATATGTTGTACCAAAATTTTTTTCCCTAGTCTATAGGCTCCCTTTTTATTCTTTTGGTGAGGTCCTTTGAAGAGCATAAATATTTCATTTTTAGTAGCTCCCAGTTATCTAGTTTATCTTCTAGTGTTTGTACGTGTTTGTTATGGTTTGTATTGTATTTATGCTATCTATTAGGGCCGCTTGAAATCCCTGGTGGCATGGTGGTTAAGAGCTACAGCTGCTAACCAACCGGTCAGCAGTGCAAATCCACCAGGCGCTCCTTGGAAACTCTATTTGCAGTTCTACTCTGTCCTATAGGGTCGCTATGAGTTGGAATTGACTTGGTGGCAGTGGGTTTGGGTATTAGGGCCCCTAGTGTTTTCCTTTTTTTTTTTTTCCATTTTAGGTTTTATTTTTAGGCCTTTGATCCATCTTGACTTAGTTTTTGTATGTGGTGAGAAGTATGGCTCCTGTTTCATTTTTTCCAGATGGACAACCAGTTTTGCCAACACCGTTTGTTAAAGGGATTGTCTTTTCCTCATTTAATGGACTTCTGCCCTTTGTTAAAGATCAGCTAACCACAGGTGGATGGATTTATATCTGCGGTCTCAATTCTTTTCCATTGATCTATGTGTCTGTTGTTGTACCAGTACCAGGCTGTTTTGAGTCCTGTGGCTGTATAGCAGGTTCTGAGATCTGATAGTGTGTGGTTTTCTATTTTGTTCTTTCTCTTCAATAATGCTTTGCTTATCTGGGGCCTCTTTCCTTTCCACATAAAGTTGGTGATTAGTTTTTCCATCTCATTAAAGAATGCTGTTGGTATTTGGGTTGGGATTTCACTATATCTGTAATTCACTTTGGGTAGAATTGACATTTTCACAATGTTGAGTCTTCCTATCCATGAGCATGGTGGATTTTTCCATTTATGTAGTTCTCTTTTGGCGTCTTGCAATAGTATTTTGTAGTTTTCTTTGTATAGGTCTTTTACATCCCTGGTTAGATGTATTCCTTAGTATTTTCTCTTTTTAGGAATTATTATAAATGGTGTAATTTTCGTGATTTTCTTTTCAAAGTTTTTTTTGTTGGTGTGTAGGAATCCAACTGATTTTTGTATGTTGATAGCATGACGGCAGTGGGTTTAGTGTATCCTGCTACTGTGCTGGATCTTATTAGTTCCAGTAGTTTTCTTATGGAATCTTTGGGCTTCTCTATGTTTTTTTTATGTGTAACATCATATAATCTGCAAATAAGGATAGTTTTACTTCTTCCTTTCCAATTTGGATACGCTTTATTTATTTTTCTTGCCTTATTGCTCTAGCTAGAACTTCCTGCACTATGTCAGATAGGGGTGGTGATAAAAGGCATCTTGTCTTCTTCCTGTTCTCATGGGGAACGCTTTCAGCCTTTCTCCATTGAGAATGATGTTGGTCGTTGATTTTGTATAGAAATGTATTATGTTGAGAAATTTCCCTTCTATTCCTATTTTCTTGAGTGTTTTTATCAGGGATGGATGTCCGACTTTATCAAATGTTTTTTCTGTGTTGACTGAAATGATCATGTGATTCTTTTATCTTTGTGGTGGATTATGTTGATTGATTTTCTAATGTCGAACCATCCTTGCATATTTGGTATGAATCGCACTTGTTTATAGTGTGTTATTTGTTTTGATTTAATGCCGAATTCTGTTGGCTATAATTTTGTTGAGAATTTTTGTATCTATAATCATGAAATATCCCCAGGCAAAGACACCACAAAAAGAGAAAATTACAGACCAATCATGAAATATATTGTTCTGTAATTTTCTCTTTTTGTGGTGTCTTTGCCTGGCTTTCGTATCAGGGTTTTTCTAGCTTCATGGAATGAATTGGAGAGTATTACTTCCTTATCTATTGTCTTAGTTATCTAGTGCTGCTCTAAGAGAAATACCACAAGTAGATGGCTTTAACAAAGAGAAATTAATTTTTTCAGAGTCTAGTAGGCTAGAAAAATTCAGGGTGTCAGCTCCAGGGGAAGGCTTTCTCTCTGTGTTAGCTCTGGAGGAAAGTCCTTGTCATCAATCTTTCCCTGGACTAGAAGCTTCTCCATGCGGGAACCCCAGGTCCAAAGGATGTGCTGTGCTTCCAGCACTACTTTCTTGGTGGTATGTTCACTTCTTTCCTTTATATCCCAAAAGAAATTGGCTCAAGACGCAATCCAATCTTGTGCATTGAATCCTGTCTCATTAACATAACTGCTCATTAACATCATAAAGGTAGGATTTACAAACATGAAAATCACATCAGATGACAAAATGCTGTACCATCACATAATACTGGGAATCATGGCCTAGCCAAGTTGATACACATATTTTTGGGGGACACAATTCTATCCATGACATCTATGCTTTGAAGTAGTTTGAATATTACTGGTCTGAGCTTTTCTTTGAATGTTTGGTCCAATTCTCCAGTGAAGCCATCCAGGCCAGGAATTTTTTTTGGGGGGGGGGGGCAGGGATTTTTTATTACCTCTTCAATCTCTTCTTGAATTATAGCCCTGTTCAGATTTTCTAGCTCTTTTTATACTGGTTTGGGTAGGTAGTGTGTTTCTAGAAATCTGTCCACTTCCATTAAAAAAAAAAACAAAAACAAAAAACTTCCATTAGGTTCTCAAATTTGTGGAGTACAATTTTTCATAGTATTCTGTCATGATCCTTTTTATTTCTGTGGGTCTGTTGTAATGTCCCTCATCCCATTTCTTATTTGGATTATTTGCTTCCTTTCCTGTTTTTCTTTTGTAAGTTTGACCAACGGTTTGTCAATTTTGTTGATCTTTTCGAAGAACCAACTTATTGCATTGGTGATCCTTTTCATTATATTTCTGTTCTCTTTTTCATTTATTTCTGCTGTAATCTTTCTTATTTCCTTTCTTCTGGTGACTTTGGGCTTCTTCAGCTCTTCTCTTTCTATTTATTTGAGGTGTAGGGCTAATATTTTGATTTGGCCTGTTCTTTTGTGATGTGTGCATCTGTTGCCATGAATTGACCTCTACGCACTGCCTTTCCTCCATCCCAAAAGTTTGAGTATGGTGTGTTTTCATTCTCATTTGATTCTAGGAATTTTTTGATTCCCTCTTTGATTTTTTTCTATTGCCCAGTTGTTCTTAAGCAAGGTGCTATTCAGTTTCCATGTATTTGATTTTTTTTTTTTTCCCGCCTTCTTCTTACCTTTGTTGATTTCGAATGGTTGCTTTGTGGCGTAAAATGTGATCTATTCTAGAGAATGTCCCATGTGTGTAGGAAAAGAATGTGTATTTTGTTGCTGTTAGGTAGAGTTTTCTATATATGTCTATAAAGTCAAATTGGTTCATTGCGTCATTTAGATCTTCTGTATCTTTGTTGAGATTCTTTCTAGCTGCTCTGTCCTTTACCAAGAGTCGTGTGTTGAAGTCTCCTACTATTATTCTGGAACTGTCTAATTTCTTTTTTCAGGGCTGCTAGAGTTTGTTTTCTGTATTTCGAATCCGTATTTTTTTCTGTGTAGATATTTATTAGGGCTATGTCTTCTTGATGGGTTGTCCCTTTAATCACTAAATAGTGCCCTTATCTTTTGAAGTGGTTTTTGCCTTCAAGTCTATTTTATCTGAGATTAGTATTGCCACTCCTGCTCTTTTTTGTTTACTGTGTGCTTGATATAGTTTTGCATCCTTTGATTTTTAATACATTTATGTCTCTGTGTCTAAAGTGTGTCTCCTGAAGACAGCATAATTATTATTTTTTTTAATCCATTCTATCACTCTCTCTCTCTACACATTCATTTAAGCCATTTGCATTCAGTGTGATTATCAGTACGTATGTGTTTATTGCTGTCATATTGTGCTTTTTGTGTGGTGCTGATTTTTTGTTGTTGTTATTCCTATTACTTTCCTGTGCTGAGTTCCTTTTGTTCCTGGATTTTCTCTTCTCTTTTTTTGTTATTATAGATTTTGTGTTTAATGAGTCTTTATGGTTTTATTTTTATTTTGATGAGTAGGTTTGTTAACTTTCTTTGTGGTTGCCTTGAAATTTACTCTTATCTTCCTAAATTTGAATCAGTTTTTTATTATCTGATATCATCTTGAGTTCCGCTTCGTTTGAAAGTTCTATGCCTACACCATTTATTCCCCATTATATTGTTTTGACATTGTTGTCATTGACAGATTGACATCTTTTGTTCTCTGTTTTATGTCTTTTAGCTTTGTTTTATCATTGAGAATTCTTAACCTAGGTAGGTATCTGGCTAATGCCATCCTGTGTTATAGACTCAGGTTGTTTTCTGATGTTGTTGGTTCTCTAACCAAAGGTCCCCCTTAATATTTTTTATAAGTTTGGTTTGGTTTACAAATGCCTTTAATTTCTGTTTCTCTGGATATGTCCTAATTTTGTCATCATAGTAGATAAAGAGTTTTGCAGGATATATTATTCTTTGTTGGCAGTTTTTTTTTTTTCTTTCTTTCTTTCAAGGTTTTATGTATGTACTCCGATTGCCTTCTTGCCTACATAGCTTCTGCCAAGTAATCAGAGTTTAGTCTTATTGTTTCCCCTTTGTGTGTGACTTTCTGTTTTTCCCAAGCTGCCTCAGAATTCTTCCTTCGTCTTTCGTTTTGCCAGGTGTGATTATGATACGTCTTCATGATTTTCTTTTGGGGTCTATCTCATATGGGGTTCTTTGAGCTTCTTGGATGGTCAGCTTTCATCTTTCATGATATTTGGGAAGTTTTCTGCCCACAAATCTTCAACAATCTTGTCTGCTCTTTCTATTTTCTCCCCCTCTCCTGGAACTCTGATCAAAAGCAAATTTTTGCTCTTGATTTTCTGCCTCATAATTCCTGAGTTTTCTTCATTCTTTTCTCTGATTTTTCCTTAAACAAAGTCAATTTGTCTTTAATCTTGCTGGTGCTGTCTTCCATTGTTTCAAATTCACTCCTAAAGCCTTCTATTGAGTTTTTTCCATTTCCGAAATTTTTTTGTTTATCTTTTCGATTTCTAGATGCTGTTTTTGCATAAATTCTGATTATTTTGATGTTTTGATCTTTTATTATTATCCTGAATTCTTCTATTTGTTTTGTCTGTGTTTTTCTTGATTCTTGGCTATGTTTTTGTTGGTTTCATCTTTGTTTTTCTTGATCTCTTTCCTAATTTAGGAGTCCCCCTAAATATTAGTCTTTAGAATTCCATATTGGGTAGTTCCACTGCCTTTTCTTCTACTTGGAGGTTATATGATTCTTTATTTTGGTCACTTGCTGGAGTGATACTGTCCTGCCATTTTATATGCTTTCATATTGTTTGCTGTCTTCAAGACATTAAGGCATTATTTTGTTTATTGATTGCATGTTTGTTTGTTTTGTCCTGCATTTTTGTTTTGTTTTGATATAGCACTGTAGGCAGGCAGGGTATGCTTTGTCGCTTGCTCACCTGCAGACAAGATAGCTCTCACCACCTTGTCTGAATGGGCAGGCAGCAACAAGCAAGGTGAGCCCTCTTACCTGAACACTGGTTAGGTGAGGTGGCTGAGGGTGGACTGGGCAGATGCTATCTGCCTCCCGATGTTGGTCTAGTGGTGTGGGAGCATTACAGCCCCTCACCACATAAGCAGATTGTCAGACAGGGAGTGGTATGAGCTGATTTCTCACCACTCAGCAGTTGGTAAAGTCTCAGGAGGGGAAGAGTGGTGCAAACCTGGTGTCACAGTAGGTCTGAGAATCAGAGATACTGTAGCCGTGGCATTGTGGTGGGGCTGGTGGGAACGGGGAAAAGGTGGCATGTGGGGTTTGGTGAGAGGGAGAAAGAAAGAAAAGGAAAAAAAAGAAAGAAGTAGCTGTGCAGTGGGAGCTAGCTGATGGGTGCAGGGCAAACCAAGGACTGTGTCAGGCCACAGCACCAGTGACAGTCTATATGTGGGTCACAGGGGGGTCTGGCAGGAAGGGGAGGGAAGTAGCATGCATGGGTATATTGGAGGGAGAAAGAAAAGAAAAAAGAAAGCATATAGAAAAAGAAATAACACTGTGGAGGCTGGTGAGTGTGGGCAAGGAAGACCTGGTGGCCAAAGGGAATGCGGTGGGGGGTGACATTACAGTGCTAGGTGGGAGGGAGAAACAAAAGAGAGAAAAGAAATTTTTAAAAAGAAGAAAAAAATGGCACAATGACAGCCAGTGCATGGGAGTGGGCTGGACCTGGGCCAGTGATGTGCCTAGGCACTGGTGGCTCTCTTGCCTCAGTGGCACAGCAGAGGCTAGTGGGAAGAGGGAGGATGTGGATAGGTGAAAGGGAGAATAAAAAGGGAGTAGAAGGAAAAAAATGGCATAGAGTGTTAGCTGGTGGGGGGGGAGGGGCAGACTCCAGGCAGCAGTGGCCAGGTGTGCAGTGACTCTCTTGCTGTGGTGCACAGCGAGGGTTGGTAGGAAGAAGTGAATATGGCATATGAGACTTGGTGGGTGGAGAAAGAAAAGGGAGAAAAAGAAAAAAAATAGCAACAGAGTGGGAGCCAGCAGATGGGGGCAGGGCAGACCTGGGGTAGCTGTGGGCCAATGGCTTTCTAGCCATGATGGCACAGTGGGTCCTATGGGAAAAGAAGAAGATTGGTGTATGGGGCTAGATGGAAGAGAGACAGAGAAAAATAAAAGCCATGCTGTGGACCCCAGTGGTGGGATTAGCCGGGATGGGGAGGGGGGTTCTTGCTTCTAGTCAGCAGAACGTTGAGGGTTGGGCTTCTTAGTCATCTAGTGCTGCTATAACAGAAATACTACATGTGGATGGCTTCAATAAACAGAAGTTTATTCTCTCACAGTCTAGTGAGCTAGAAGCCCAAATTCAGGGATTCAAGTCCAAGGGAAGGCTTTCATTCTCTATTGGCTCTATAGAAAGGTCTTTATCATCAATCTTCCCCAGTAGAGGAGCTTCTCATAGCCAGGACCCTGGGTCCAAAAGACACACTATTCTTCTGGCTCTTGTTTCTTGGTGATGTGAGGTCCCCCTGTCTGCTCATCTCTCTCCTTTGTATCTCAAAAGAGATTGGCTTAAAATACAACCTAATCTTGTAGGTTAAATCCTGCACCAAGATAATTGCTCTAATCCTGCCTCAACATTATAGAGGAGGATTTATAACATTTGGGATAATCACATCAGATGACAAAATGGTGACAATTACACAATACTGGGAATCATGACCTAGGCAAGTTGACACATATTCTGGGGAGACACAATTCAATTCATGACAGTGGGAAAGCACATTTTTCTGGTTACCGGGTTCTCTGTTTCCTTTCAGGAGCTCTGGGAAGTTGCCTTCCCATACTCCCTGTCCGAGTTCATTGCTGGCTGTGCTTTAAGGTGGCCCTGCTGCGCTGTGTTCGTTGGCAGGGGACATCGACTCCATATCTCCCCTCCTTCTCTGTTTTCCTTCAGTTTCTTCTTTCATTCAGTGTTTGGTCTAGTTCTTTATTCCTTCATTTGATGACTAGGGTTCAAGGATTGACATTTGTATCTGTTTTACTTAGTTTTTGAGTCTTTTCTGCAGAGGGATAGCATGGTATATCTGTCCAGGGATCCATGTTGGCTCCACCTCTCTGTAACTCTTTATTTTCCACTACTTACTATAGACTTTTTCCATTTTACATTAATCTTTGTTTCCTAACTTCTTCAATTCTCTCTTTACCCAATACTTATGCTACAAAATAAAGGCCCAGGCAATGTGATAGTCAAAGACAAAATTCCCACAGCAGCTGGAAGCAGGAAAAAAAAAATGTGAACATTTAGGCTTTTTTTTTTTTTTCGGTCATCGTATAAATTTGTGCGTGTGTATCAATGGATAATTAAAAACTGTTTATCCAAAATGTTAAAAATGAGTAATCTGATTTTGGGTGATTTTCACTTTCTTCGTTGTACTTTTCTATATTGTCATCTTTAACAATGACCTCATAACATTTATTTTTTAAAAGCTATTTTCAAGAGGAAAAAAGAACACCTCATTGCGGGATGTAGTGAGGCAGATTACCGTATTTTTGGCAAATACCATGTCCAAGTAAATAATATGCCCACACATATAACACACCTAGTGCTCCTAAGAAAAGAAGGTGTGAGGGGGTTGCACAGTTGGCAAAAAAAAATAATAATAATAATGAGTGCATTTTTTTGTGTGAAAATACAGTATCTGAATCATGAAGTTTAAGGGAAAAAAAAAAAAAAAAACCCAGAGCAATTCATTATGATGAAAACCTGGACAGCCATTTCTAAACCCAATGGTGTGGTATTTATGTATGTTATTTATAAATCCTGCCTCAACTAATTTATAATAAAATATTCTAATTCCACAAAATGAGATTTGACTAGCCTCATTCTCTTCTTATGGCTACTCTCTGTAGGTTCTAATCATCTGGGTGTTCCCGGAAGATATCTGTGTGGTTGTCCTCACCTGATTATTAGAACAGAAGTCTGGTTCTCAGTATATATTCAGGTATAACTTGTTAAAACCAAGTCACTAGCCGTCAAATCGATTCCAACTGATGGTGACCATACAGGACAGAGTAGTACTGCCCCACAGGGTTTCCAATGGGTGGCTGGTGGATTCAAACTGTCTAGGAGCCAGTATCTTAACCACTGCACCACCAGGGCGCCTATTCAGTTATAGAATCTTAGAAAGCCTAAAATAACTTGTAGCCTCATGTTGTCAGATAAACCAGGCCTTAATCCACATAGATTCTCAGTAACTTTTGTCTGACCTAGTAGCTACCATTTCTCCTTTTTCCTTGACCAATACTTCAATATTCTATAGTACAGTGATCTTCCTTATTTGTATCCCTAAATGCACTAGTGGTTTCCGCAAATACTCTCCCCACTGCAGTTAGAATTTTGTGTCTTCATATTCTCTCTCTCCCACACTCACAAGGTTCTCTGTTGATTCCAAAATGTGACTTAAACTTGAGTCCATGTGAAGACCCTTCCATTTTCCTGATGGAATTGGAGACAGTAGGACCTATAGTAAATGAGCTACCAGTCATAGCAGGAAAAGCTGAAACATGAAACAAGGAGTGAAAGCAGGAATGGCTTTCTTCCCTGCTGGTGCTTCTTGCTTTTTACCCTTTCCCCAACCCATATTGAGAAACTAGTTCAAGTATACCATTCTGCCGTTTAGTCTTGTATTCAAACTTTACTATCAAGCACAGTGCCATACATATGTTCAGCTTTTTTGAACAAATGTAGTGTTTAATATATTCAGTCCCCTAAAGGCTAAAAAGTTTTTTTTTTTCATGATCATTTCCTTAATTCGTCCTCCATCTCTTGAAGAAAATAAAAATCCTGAGTACGTAGTTTTTCTGAGTAAAATGTAAATAAAACACTAATTTAAAAAGTCAAGTTTCATTAAATATAAATACTTGATATATTTGAAACATATAAAATCTACATTTAACACAAATAGCTGATGAAAAATAAGTCTTTAGTATTTGCTTCAAAAAATGCAGATAAAATACAACTTATAATTTCACTATTTCTGTTCTGCCAAAATATACGTAACAAAATATTTGACATTTCCACCATATTTACATTTATAACACTGACATGGATTACATTTATCATGTTGTACAGTCATTACCACAACCATTCTTAATGTAATTATACTTCCATTTCTTATAATTCTGGAAACTGTACATATTTATACTTTATGGAGGAAAGGAAGCATAAAGAAAAATAAGAAAATTTCTTGAGCTCTTTTATTAAAGTCTGCACTTAGGATACGATCACTGACTTGTTCTGAAACCAGTATCATCACTGGAAACATCTGAACTTTGGGAATGTAGAATATTAGTGTTTTTACTGTGACATTTATATTAACTTAGCATATCTACCTACATTCTAAGAAATTCTGGTTGTATATCTAACATAGTCCATGATACTTGCCTTCTGTGAAGAAATTCTTACCAGATCAAGGTAATTTAATGAGATTGTGCCTGCCAGTCAAAGTGCATTTATCGGACTTTCTGTTTGGAGTGATAAAAAATTTTTGGAGGTAGATAATGGTGATGGGTGTACAACATTACGAATGTGATTAATGTCAATTAATTATAAACTTAAAAATAATTAAAGTAGCAAATTTTATTTTACATACATTTTACCACAATGTCTTTTTTAAAAAAGAACATTTATCATCTTTTTTTTATTTGCACATAATATCTTTTAAGCCAATGAGTTTGAATCAAAACATTGAAGAGAATCAAGGATAAATAAAACCAAAAAGCAAACCAGTTGCCCTCAAGTCAATTCTGACTCATGGCAACCACATGTGTTTCAGAGTAGAATTGCTCCATAGGGTTTGCAATGGCTGTGATCTTTTAAAAGTAGATTGTCAGATCTTTCTCCTGAGGAACCCCGGGTGTATTCTAACCTCCAATTTTTCAGTTAGTAGCCAAGTGCTTAACTGTTGGGGCCACTGGGGACTCCATTAAGGATATATAGGATAGTGGTATTATAAACCTTTCATATCCTTTTATCATTAGATGTGCACCAAAAGCATCATCTCTTTTTTTAAATAAAAATCTGAGGTGAATTTGGAACAGTGGAACTACCTACACACTCCGTAAACAATGAGACTTGATAATCAGAAAGATCATAAACTTTGACCCAAAGATACCTTTGGTATTTTCTGTTTGTTTTGCATTTGTTTTTGAGCGATTTTCTTTTGTAGGGAGAAGAAAGGTTGAATGTGTTCTTTCTTCTGTAACTGAATGATAGATTCAGGTTTTGTAGAGCCTGAAGCTTGTTTAATTTTGGATAATTTTTGAGAAAAAAAAAAGAGGAAAAATATAAAAGCACCTTAATTTTGCAAAATTTACAAACTCTTATAGCCATGTAAGCACATTGGGAGCAGCTCATTCCTGAGCCTCTGGTGGGGCCTGACAGTGAAGGGCCTGAGGCTTAATCTTTAAGAGTTTACTGGTAAACTCACGCTTCATTCTTAATCGCATGAAATGATACCTATTACCCTAGTCAGAAATCTGGGAATCATCTAACAAGAAGATTCCATTTTCTAAATAATCCCCAAAATATCTCTGTAATTCCTTCTCAGTTTTCTTACAGTTGTGTCACAGTTAATTCAAGTTTTCACTATGTCTTAACTGGACCTCTCAGTTTTCAAACTGCCTTCAGTCTTTCTCCTCAAGTATGGGCTCAACATGGCTTTTAGTGTGATAATGTTTAAATGAAACTATGTTCCTCCCATCACTGCACACACACACCCCAGCTTATCAAGCACTAGGTGTAAAAGGTAAATTAGGCCGTTCCACTTCTGGACTCTCAATCATTAGCTCTCACTAAGCGGAACAGTGCAGTAAAATAACAATTTATTAATAAAAACAATACTTATACATAAAAAATTAATAAACATAAAACTACACAGCAAATATGTATAATATGTGTGCCAAATGAATTTTTTGAAAATGATTATTCCACTGAAGTAATTTGACAAAGGAAATCAGAAATCTTATAAAATATCTTATTGTGTCCTCTCCTCTCTCTCTCATTTTTTCTCTCTTTCTGTCTTATTTCTAAGGTGCAGTTACACCAAGGAGTTAACTGCCGTTTTGCACAATAAGGTCCCTGTCTTGAGGGATTTATACCCAAAAGTCTTCCACCAAAAGATTATTTAAAATCCCCAGTGTTTGTGTGTTGTTGCTGTTCTGGGGGTTAGAGAAGAAATTATTGTAAGGAGCTGAAGCACATTTGGATTTGTGACGTTCTATTTCAAAGTGATTGAAAAGGAGAAGAGTTCAGAATATCTACCTGCAGGATGCAGGCTGATGGGGATTTAGACAGGTGAGGGCTCCTTCCTTCTGATGGGGAAGGAAAGAAAAACACCACCCAGTAGCACCAGGCAGCTGCGCTCCTTGTTTGCCATGTAAGTGTCCAAATTGTGTCCTTCACTTTCCACTTTTGCTCTCACTCTCTCCCTCCACTCACAATAACAAGAAAAAAATATATGGATACAGATGAGGACTTAGACATTGAGATTCATGGTTGATCTATAATTTAACGATCTCACTGTTTAGGACCAGTTAAAACAAGCAGAAAAGATTCTAGACTATTTTAAAATATGAGAATTGAGAGAGTTTCTACTATCCCTGTCCCTGTGTTTTCTGGAGCCATAAATGAGGATATTGCTTAACTTTTTCCGGTTAGACAATTGCAGACTTTGGAGACCTAGAGGGAGGCTACCAGTTTACTCGGTTATTCCGGAGTATATGGGCCCTCTTTATCTAGTTTTCTGTTTATTAAGATTAAGGGTCTAAGACCCTTATTTTGGCTAATTTCTCATTTTGATCCTCATACCTAAGGGGAGAATGTGGGAAAGATGTTGTATCTTTTCTATGTGTGGCTTATATGATCATAAATGACTTTTAGATGGTTAATTTAACCATGGCGCCCTGGTGTCACAATGCTTGAGAGCTCAACTGCTAATCAAAAGATCGGCAGTTGGAATTTACCAGCCACTCCTTGGAAACCCTATGCGGTAGTTCTCCTCTGTCCCGTAGGGTCGCTATTAGTGGGGATAGATTCAATGGCAACAGGTTTGGTTTTGGGGTTTTTCATGTAACGAAATTGCCTTAAATAAATACAAGACCTGGAATAACACCTTTTTATAGACATCGAGTAATTTTCTTTGTCCCTTCAGAATTACAAAGTAGAATTTGGAATAATGTACTTTAATAGTGTAGGTGAAGAATGGGAGATAGATGGTTAGGAGTGAATATTCTCATATTTTGAATTTGATAAGGTAAAGCTTTTGGGTGAGAGTGTTAATGAGAGGCATCTGCAATTAGAGACCGCACTGCAGAGAGATAGCAGAATGCAGAGACAGGCAGATCAGGACAAATGTATCAGGAAGCCCTATTCTGATGCAAATTTTAATATTTTTTGCTTTCCTACTTCACTGATTTAGACATAGATCATTTAAATACATACTGAATTTAATCACAAACTTTTTTTTCACAGACACATAAGAGTTGATTCTTCCAGAAAAATGAGAAATCACACAATGGTGACTGAATTCATCCTGCTGGGAATCCCTGAGACAAAGGGACTAGAGACAGTTCTTTTTTTCCTGTTCTCATCATTATATTTATGTACCCTCTTGGGAAATGTGCTCATCCTTACAGCTATCCTCTCTTCCTCTCGGCTTCACACTCCCATGTATTTTTTCTTGGGAAATCTCTCCATGTTTGACCTGGGTTTCTCCTCAACCACTATTCCCAAGATGCTGTTATACCTCTCAGGGCAGAGCCAGGCTATCTCTTTTCAGGGCTGTGCATCCCAGCTCTTCTTCTACCACTTCTTAGGGTCCATTGAGTGTTTCCTATACACTGTGATGGCCTATGATCGCTTTGTGGCCATATGTCACCCTTTGAGATACAAGGTCATCATGAACCACAGAGTCTGCTCTGTCTTGACCTCAGGGACCTGGATGGGTGGTTGTGTCCATGCTATCATCCTAACCTCCCTCACCTTCCAGTTACCCTACTGTGGCTCTAATGAGGTGGGCTACTACTTCTGTGACATCCCTGCAGTCTTAACACTAGCCTGTGGAGATACATCTTTAGCCCAGAGGGTAGGTTTTACAAATGTTGGTCTTCTGTCTCTCATTTGCCTTTTTCTCATCTTTGTCTCCTATATTCACACTGGGATTTCCATATCAAAAATCCGCTCAGCAGAGGGCAGGCAGCGAGCATTCTCCACCTGCAGTGCCCACATCACTGCCATCCTTTGTGCTTATGGGCCAGTCATCATCATCTATCTACAGCCCAACCCCAGTCCTGTGCTTGGCGCTACAATTCAGATACTGAATAATCTTGTAACCCCCATGTTGAATCCACTGATCTATAGCCTGAGAAATAAGGATGTAAAATCAGCCCTGAGGAATATATTTTCCAAGAGAAGCTTTACCCTGGAGAATACATAAGAAAATCTTAATTCTTACTGGACAAAGTTTGATTTTCAATTTCTGAGGACGAATTCTCATCTGGAGAACCCAAGACATGTTGAAATAAAATGTGCCCTGAATCAGCCTAGCAGTTATGTTTGTTTACTTTTGAAGTGTATATCTTTTTTTATATTATCTTGTATTTTGTCATGAAATATATTTCACAGAGTCACTAAGCAGACATTGAATTCATTTTTGTGTATGGATTCTCTTCCAACATCACCATTCACCAGACATATACCTTAGTTCTTTCGATCTAAGAAAAGCTTAAGAGAGTGCATTTGTTTTCTCTAAGACTCTGTTAAAAGCATGTTTGTGTGTATCTAGAGGGCAGAGAGAATGGAAAGAGCCAAATAAAATTCAAGAAAGCCTAGCTTAATACAGAATATCAGAATTCTAGGCCCTGTCTTTTGGAGAGTATAATCTCCTATCTTCTGTCAATTAATATCCAAATTCAGACTGACATAATGCTTCAGGTAAGATTTTTCTAGTATCCATGTGACCTTTTCACTCATTTGGAACCTAGATACTCCTTGGATAACTAGACCCTTGGAAGGCTATGAAGCTGGATCACTTCTTATTAGCTCCTAGAAGAATCTGCTTCAGTTTAATATCATGTCCTTAACTTTTGTAAAAGGTGGCCAAGAAAAAAAATAATTGAGTTTAAGTATGTTACCGCATTTTTTTAAAGGGGAAAACTTATGTATTTATGTGTCTACCACAGAAAGCTCATGTTGCTATATTCATTTAAATTCAGATAGCAATAATAAATTTGGCTACTTATGGGAAAGATTACTTTTCTTCCTTTCTCATAATAAGATCTATGTAAATTGATTTGCTTCCTTTATACTCTATGCGCCAGGATGCTGAGGAAAATAATGCAAATTTTATTTGTAGAAACTACATTAAATTTTATAACTAACATATTCTCATTCTTCCTTTTCTCACTTTGTTTTCACTTTTCCTTTACATGTTACTAAAATGGTGCTTATGGGTTTTCTTGTAAGCCATATTACGTCTAATTTTGGAAATAAGCAGGGAATAAATAAAGCTATATTTTAGAAGTAAACCAGGCTGCTTCAAAATGGAATGTTTTTTTGTCTTTCTGACCTTCAACTTCTGTCTATTGATGCAGGTGATTGAAAAATCAGTTCACTATGTGGAAATTGTGAGTCGTCACCCTTGAGTGTGGACTAAGCTACTAGAAAATACAAAACAGGCTCCAGTGACAGGAGATGGTAGTCATCAGTTCATTCTGTTTTGTTGTATAAGAATCTCTAATGTGAGCTACTGTAATTGCACTACACAAGAAACTAGGTAGTCAATCCTGTTAGAAATCAAACGGACGCTAAGCCAATTGCAAGCAGCCTTAGTGACACTGAAGGTCCTTCCAGATAAGCAACAACTGGATGGAAAAATTAAACATGTCAAATATTAAATGATAAAATGTGAATAAAGGTTCAGTTTTACCTTATCTCCATAATGAACACATCAAACAATTTAATGACTGTCCATTAGAGCAATGTGAGCATGGTCTTAAATATTCTGCAAGATGTGTAGCCCAGCAGTCAATGCTGTCCTCTGTTTTGGTGCCCAGTCATCTCTTTCTTTCTTCTTCTAACTGCAAGAATTCATGCTTTCTAAATGTAAACACCTGTGCTTTCTTCCCTGTACTCTGCTTTTTGGCAGGCAAATGGTGAAGTAGACAACGTTTCACAACCTCCACTTTTCTGTTCTTTAATAACACACACACACACTTTTTGCTTTAAGCATTTTACCACTTGTCAGTACAAAGAAAGAGATGGTGATACAAAGAATAATAAATACTTGCAAAGTTCCAATGGTTTAGAAAATTTCCCCAAATCTTACCCTAATAATTTTTCTATAGTGTGTATTAAAATGTAATTCCAGCTGTTCTTGACTTCCTTATCTCTCCCAAACTCTGTACCTCCCATTCAAGGGTTAGGTTTAGAGACTAATAGCTTGGACTCAGAAATTCCTTTAATTAATAATGGAAGAGCCAAAGCTAGAATTCAAGACTTCTCATTTGCACTTTAGTTCTCTTTCTGCTCCACAAACTTACAACGCCAACTTAGAAAATTATGGATGAACTTTCTACAACAAACTAGTTATTCCCCAGATAAGTCATCATAAAAATAAAAGTATTAAATAAAAAAAAAACTGAACATTTTGTTGTAGAACTCTGTCTATTGAAACAGATTTTTACTGTTCCTAACTTTTTTTTTTTTTTTTTAACATATAACGTATAAAAGCTTTTATAGGTCAAAATATATGTTACACAAAGGAATAATTTTATAAGTATTTGCTAGTTATTTTTTCTGATGAAGCATCACTAAAAACTAATGAAATAGCTTTCTTCTAGTTTAGATATATTTTCAGACTTAGAGAAAAACCACAAAGTAGTTTAAAAAAATCCATGTGCACCCTTTACTCAGATTCCTAAAATGTTAACATTATATTATACAAGTTTATTCTCTCTCTCTTTTTTTTTTTTCTGTGTGAACCAGGATAACTTGTGGACATGATGAGACGTAAGTCATAATGTTGCTTTACCCTGTATATCTTACTTAAAGTGTGTTTCCTAAAAAATAAGGACATTCGTACAATTGTCAAAATAAGAAAAATTAACACTGATGCGATTCTCTCATTTAATTACAGGCCTTCTTCAGATTTCATTGATTTTCCTAATAATGGCTTTTATAGTAAAATAAATTCCAAGATTATGCATTGCAATAATGTTGTCATTCCTTTCATATATAACTGTTTCTGACTTGTCCTTTGTATTCCATGTCATTGATCTTTTTTAGGAGTTTAAACCTGGTATTTTGTAGAATGGAGCCCTGGTGGCACAGTGGTTAAGAGCTATGGCTGTTAACCAACAGGTCAGTAGTTCGAATCTACCAGCTGCTCCTTGAAAACCCTATGGGGCAGTTCTACTCTGTCCTGTAGTGTCAAAATGAGTCGAAATTGACTTGACAGCAATCTGTTCGGTTTTTTATTCTTTTTATTTTTTTGGTAGACTATCCCTCAATTTGAGTTCATTTGATGTTTCCTCCTGATTGGATTCAGGTTAGGCATTTTATTGCCAGGATTAACTCAGAAATCATGATGTTTTTCTCAGTACAACATATTAAGAGGTACTTTTCTGTGGATTTGTCCCATTACTAGCAAGGTTCACTTTGTTCTTTTGATTATGGTGGTGTCTGCCAGGTTCCTCAACTGCAAAGTTAACATTTTACCCTTTGTAATTCTTTTTTTTGGGGGCGGGGGCAATTTCATATCATATAAATATTCATTTACTTCTCGAATTTCTACCTGCTAAATTTTAGCATCCATGAATGATTCTTACCTGAATTCATTATTATTCTCATAGTTTCCAGATGGTGGTTTTCCAACATTGCCATTCCTTCTACATTTATTAATTGACTTTAACTAAAAGGAAGAGCTTCTCCTCCTTCCCTATTTATTCATTTATTTACATTTAAAATGGCATTCCAAAAAACTGAATAAAGCATATGACACCTACCTGAGAAAGGCTGTCAGGTGAAATCATGGAATGAGATGGCCATACTTAAGTATCATCTCTCACTGGGGAAGGAGTGTCCCTCTTAGGAGAAGAGATGTAAAGGATATCAGAGAAGATTTCTGTGCTGGACTAGATGACTTCTAAGTTCCCTTCAACTCTGAAATATTAGTTCTGTGATTCCAGAAGGCTGTCTCTTAACATGTGGAAGAACTTATTAGGTTAAAGAAAGCAGGGTAGGGACAGAAGAAGGAATGTAAATGGGAGATGATAATGGGATACAAAGCTTTTTTTTTTTTTTTTTTTCCTTTTGGCATGAAATCTTTGGTGAATTAGCCAAGAAATAAAACACTATTCCTTCCTCCACTTGGTTGGTGCTGGGTAGTTGCTTATATCAGATATGAAAGACTAGGCAAGAACACCAGTCAAGCAGCTTACAGGATCTATTGTTTTTTAAGAATATAGAAGATGAGTGGCATAATCAGGATATATTACAGAGTAATCAAGAACATTTTTTTCAAGACAAAAGATACAAACTTCCTGGACCTAACTCACCAATGAACACAGAGTTGTTGATGATAATATAGGAATGAGTAAGTTTACATGAGAGCCTCTGGAATCCACATTGACTCCCTTCAGACCCAGGCTAATGTAGCACATAAGACTAGATAATTGCTGTATATGTATGCTACCAACTACCTCAGGCTGGCCCAGGTATATCTGGTCAGTCTCAGTGTTATACAAGTTTACAATGTGATTATCCAATGGAATACACTCAGACATATATAAAGCCCTCAACAATTTCCCTTAGACTCTGCAGTTCATGTTCTCTGGTTTGAGTGCATTTTTGACCCAGCTGCTGCAGAACTAGAAAAGGAATCAGCTTTCTAGAATTCATCTCACTCAGCACTTGGTCTTAAACTGCACTCTTACACCACCCAGTGCTGTTTGGAATTTCCCATTTTCTACAAAACAAAATTGTCCTCTACTTTGTGTTAGCCAGAAGCCTGAGAGTCCAATGGCCTGGGACAATTAAACACAGACTAATGCAGAAGACTTCTAAAACATGGTGGCTTTGCCTGTTAACATGTTAATATCAAATCTGCATAGATTTCCTTTAGTTGCCACCTTTGAGCACATGATATGAAATAACTTTGTGTAAAATCCACCTAAGTGAGCTAGAAACAGTTAAATGGCAAACCCCTAACTTAACATTTGCCCTTTGTTGCAGGGGATGGAAGGTGGGGAGTGTGTGATATGTGTCATGCAATCAACCCTAGAGCAAATCTTTTCTGTACCCTGAATGAGATTTTTGGCCTGGGAGAATGCAAAGCCATCAACATTGCTTGTTGTTGTTAGCTGCCCTCAAGTTGGTTGTGACTCATGGCAATCCCATGCACAACAGAACAAAACACTGCCCGGTCCTGCACCATCCTAATGATCAGTTGCTGACTAGACCATTGTGGTCCATAGGGTTTTCAGGGCTATGGCCTTTCAGAAGCAGATTGCCAGACTTTTCTTCCAAGGCACCTGTTAGCGAGTTCAAACTACCAAACTTTCAGTTTAAAATCCAGTATTTAATTTTTTTTTTTAGGGAGTTACAAATGTGGGGTACCCTGATAATAAGAGAAGATTGAAAGACTGTACTTAAATCATGATTGGTGTGACAGAACCACAAGAATTAAAAGAAATGGAAAGTAATAACACAAACACAAGTATACGTATTTTTATTCATTACATATTTATTGATTTCCTATTATGTACAATGATTAGGAGCCAGGGGTACAGATGTGAATCAAATGAACCTGGGCCCCATCTTTAAGAACTTACATTAAAGAAGAGGTAAGACTTAACTAAAACCTAGAGACTATGATTGTTACCACTACAAATTCCCAAATGCTTCAATATATAGGAATATATGAAATTCCCCTACCAAAGACAGGAAGATCTATACCTGGATTCTCCCCAGCATGTTGGCAGCCTAATACTATGATACATCTCTTAATGAGATATTTCTCCCAATTGGATTTTAAAATTCAAAATCACTGTGTATGGGCTCCAGGGACCCTGCTCAGACTTACAGGAATCTATAGCCTGACATCAAGATTTTCCCCTTCTCATATTTTCTCTGTCTGCATGCCTATCCCCAGAAACCTCTAGTCTCTCATAGAGTTTTTGGCTGCCACAGCAACTGGGTTGAATCAGTGCTGTGTACTGGGTCCTGGAAATACAATTTTCCTTAGGATATTGCTATATGGCTAAGAATTTGCTTTTGTTTTTAATATTTTAGGTACAGAACAAGAAGCCTTTGGCTGCCAACCTAAATGTTAGTAGATGTGACAGTCTGCTTCTAAAAAGATTACAGCCTTTGAAATCCTATGGGGCAGTTCTACTCTGTCCCACAGTGTTGCTATGAGTTGGAATAGATTCAAAAAAATTTTTTTTTTTCCTTTAGGTATGGAACTGGTATTGTTAAAATGACACATGTCCACTTGAGAAAGTAGAAATTAATTAAGAGTATCTGTGAGCCCCAAGGAGACCTGGTGCTACAAGAGTAAGTACTTGGCTACTAACTGAAAGGTTGGTTGTAGGAACCCACCCCACAGCTCCACAGAAGAAAGGTTTGGTGATCTGCTTCCATAAAGATTATAGCCTAGAAAGCCCTAGGAGGTAGTTCTACTCTGTCACATAGGGCCACTAGGAGTCAAAAATAGACTCAGTGGAAACTAACAACAACAAAGGAGCTTCACCCATTTCATCCTGGGAGAGCTCAGAATTTAGCCACAGAAAAGGAATATTCCCATGATTCTGAAAAAGGTGCCTCCATCTTAGAAAAAGATGAATATGAAATTATGAAGGGCAGGATTTTGAACTCTTAATTTCTTCACAGTTTAATGTACAACAAAAGGATCCTTCAAACTTGTATTTTAACTTTTTTCTGCAAATTTAATAATAAGAAAGATTCATATTCAGATTTGATAGCTGTATGCAGATTCATTTTGTTAGCACTGTATTATTTGGCATCGTTTAACACTGTCGTGATTGTTCTGTTAAGCAATATTGAATACCGTGGCTAGACAAAATCTGTGATGAGAAATAGATTGAGTGTATTTTTAGCTGAGGATGCAGCATGAACTTTACAGGCCATTCTGAGGACTGCTTGCTTACCTCCCATAATCTCTTCAATGATGAAATCTGTGCAGCTCTCTCTGAGTTGCTTGACAACAAGCTGGTGGAATTTTGTGTCTCACTCTCCCCTCAGCAGAAGGGAGGGCAAATCAAGATGTTGCTGCATTCTTAATCCAGCTTTATCAGCAATAAAACTAATATCATATTTTGGTCCTCAGTTGGACCCTACATGGCCCGATTCCTACAGACCTTTCTATTCACATCCCTGCCACTTCTCTCCTCATACTCCTGACTTCAAAGGCATGAAACTGAGTGGTGGTTTCTCAAATACCCTGTGCTATGGGTATCAGAATGTTTGATAAACTGCTACTCAATCTTCAATCTAGACTCTTCTCAAATAGCATTTTTTCCATGATCTCAAATTTAGAGAGGTGATTTCTTCTCTGAGTATCTCTAGCTTGTATATATTGTTACTGATGGGCTTCTTTCAGCAACGTATTTTAAAGATACTGAGAAATACAGGAGGTGGGGCCAAGATGGCAGATAGACCCCAAAAACCAAGTGAAACGATTATGTATATGACAGGCTAGGAGCCCTGAACATCAAAGGCAAAGTTAGGAGATCAGAATGAGTGGCATGGGGAGGGAGAGATGGTTTTGAAGCAGCAAAGAGTTGCCAGACCTGACTCGGTGGGAACCAGCGCCCCTCAGGCACAATCCCCTGGAGCAACCACAGTGGGGCTGGTGGTGGTATTCTGGGCATGGCTTCCTCAGGGAGACACCAGAAACTGTACAGTCTACTCACACCTTCAGAACCACAGAAGAAGAGTACTCTCAGCAAAAGCTAAGTACTTGCATTTATTTTACCATGCCTCCAGCCCCCAAGCCAGCTTCAGTGGCTGTCTCTTTTCCTGGGCCTGACATAGGTTCTGCTGTGTGTTCTGAGCCATTCTCCTGGCCTTGGAGAAGGAATAAATTCACAATTGGGGGAAAAGAAAATCTGCCAGCTCCATGAAGCTGGGGAGCTCAGGATAGAAGCGGCTCCTGTCCAGGCACAAATTGTCCACAGACTTTGAATACCCTTCACCCCTGCATGGACCTGTGCAGGCTCATTTCAGGAGAGTAGGCCCTTGTTGGTAGACTACAACAGTGTATGCGCTTGAGATCTGACTTCAGCTGTTTCAGCTGTGTAATGGAGAGGTGGGTTTTGATGTTTGACACCACTTTGCCTTTTAAACAGGGTCCTCACCTACCCACATCAGGGGCGTGAGGACTGGTGGCTCCACCCATATCACCTAGAAACCTGGGACAGGGGTCCAAGGATAAGTGGTGCCTCCCAGTCCTTACAACCAAAAGTTTTGGGTGCTGATGGTCCAGCTGCAGAACCCACCCACCTGTGCACTGTAGGGAACAGGGTTGCACTTTCCTCACAGACACTCAGCAGATGGTTGTCAGACCCCTACCTTGTTCAGAGTGTGACCCCCTGCTGCAACCAGATACCTGCACTTACAAAAATCACCCCTGGCCCTCTAAGACTGTAGGACAGAACCTGTACCACACACTAAATGACCAGCTACTTGGGCACCTGAGCTAAATCCACAAATGAAAAATGAATGGACTCCTAGGCTGATATACCTGGTAACAGCTCTAGCTATCTGGATGTTAGAGCTTCAAAGGCACAAATCATCAAGCTAGCTGGCTCAAGCAGCCTATTTGGGCATACCAAAACAAAAAAAAAGCAAGAAGCTAGGATACAGTAAGTAAACATAAAATAAATAAATAAAATAACTTATAGATGGCTCAGAGAAAATAGTCAATATTAAATCCCATAAAGCAGCAGACCACAATCACTTCAACAAACCCTCAAAATAATGAATCAAGGATCTTCCAGATGAAGGTGTATTTCTGGAACTACCAGATGTAGAATATAGAATATACAGAACTCCCCAAGAGATCAGGAAGGAGATAGGCAAAACACAGAATAAGCCAAGGAACACACAAATAAAGCAGTTGAAGACATTAAAAAGGTTACTCAGGAACATAATGAAAAATTTAACAGGCTGAAAGAAACCAGAGAGCGACAGCAATCAGAAATTTAGAAGATTAACAACAAAATTTCAGAATTAGGAAACTCAATAGAAAGTCAGAGGAGCAGAATTGAGCAAGTGGAAGGCAGAATTAATGAGACTGAAGATAAAACACTTGGTACCAATATATTCAAAGAAAAATCAGATAAAAGAATTTAAAAAAATGAAGAAACCCTAAGAATCACATGGGACTCTATCAAGAGAAATAACCTATGTGTGATTGGAGTACCAGAAGAGGGGAGGATAGCAGAAAATACAGAGAGAATTGTTGAAGGTTTGTTGGCAGAAAACTTCCCTGATATCATGGAAGATGGGAGGATATCTATTCAAGATGCTCATCAAACCCCATACAAGGCAGATCTCAAAAGAAAGTCAACAAGACATTATAATCAAACTTGCCAAAACAAAAGATAAAGAGAGAACTTTAAGAGCAGCTAAGGATAAATGAAAAGTCACCTACAAAGGAGAGTCAATAAGAATAAGCTCAGACTACTCCACAGGAAAGAAAGCAATGGGATGACTTATATGAAGCACTGAAGGAAAAAAAATTGCCAGCCAAGAATCATATATCCAGCAAAACTGTCTCTCAAATATGAAGGTGAAATTAGGACATTTCCAGATAAACAGAAGTTTGGGGAATTTTTAAAAAACAAACCAAAACTACAAGAAATACTAAAGGGAGTTCTCTGGTTACTAAATCAATAATATCAGATATCAACACAAGACTAGCATACAGGACAGAGCAACAGATAGGGAAATCACAAAAATAAATCAAGATTAAAAAAAAGGCTCAAAACAGGGGAACAGAAATGTCATTATGTAAAAGAAGACAACATTAAAACGATAAAGAGAGATTAAAAAATGTAGTCATAGATCTTTCATATGGAGATGAAGTCAAGGCAATATAAAGAAATACAAGTTGGTTTAAAATTAGAAAAATGGGGTAAATACTAAGCACAATAAAAAAGAGAGAGAGAAATAAAGAAGTGAGCAGAGAGACAGAGATCTCATACCATCAAGAAAGAAGCACCATCCTTTAGTCCCCGGGCTCCTGCTCAGAGAAGTTTCTAGCCTAGGAGAAGATTGACCAGAAAGACCTTCCTCCAGAGCCAACAGAGAAAAAGCCTTCCCCTGGAGCTGATGCCCTGAATTTGGATTTTCAGCCTACTTTACTGTAAGAAAATAAACTTCTCTTTTTTAAAGCAAAAAAAGATCATGACATATACAGACCTGCATTTAGTTCCTAGAGACACTACTTACTGGCTGTGGGAAACTGGGCTTATTACATCCTGGGCCTCAGTTTTCTCCTTTTCAGTTCTGGGTAATAGCACTCCCTCATCTGGATGTGGACAGATTTAGATAATATTGATTAAGTACCTATCCTACTGCTGGCTCATGGAGGTAACACTAATTCTTAATTATTAATTCCCTTTACTCTTCTTCTTAGCTAGGGTACGGGATCCTTGATGGAACTGTATATCTCCACCACCTAACATAATATCTTCACATAGTGAACATTCAATAAATGCTTGACAAAGTAATGAAATGTACCATTAACAAATATATTCATAAACAAGAATCAACCAACAAACATTTATTGATTAATTATGATATTTAAGGAATTAATCTGTGTGCTTTTAGAGATACAAAGCAACTTAAAATTTGCTTTGAAGTAAAGATTAGATCCTATAAAATGATCCTGGAGGAAGGATGAGATCATATGAAATCAATTTACCTAGCATACCATGGCACATGCCAATTAAATGATTCTGACAATAATCAGAGCCTCCTATTAAAACTGACTTTACAAGGAAATCATTTCAATTTGTTATATTAGGAAGAAAATTATAGATCTCCTTTCCCATAGGTTGTTGTTGTTAGGTGCCATTGAGTTGGTTCCGACTCATGGTGACTCAGTGCACAACAGAACAATGAAACGCTGCCAGGTCCTGCATCATCCTTACAATCGTTGTTACGCTTGAGCCCATTGTTGCAGCCAATGTGTCAATCTACCTGGTTAAGGGTCTTCCTCTTTTCCACTGACCCTGTACTTTACCAAGCATGATGTCCTTCTCTAGGGACTGATCACTCCTGACAACGTGTCCAAAGTATGTAAGAGGCAGTCTCCTAATCCTTGCTTCTAAGGAGCGTTCTAGTTGTACTTCTTCCAAGGCAGATTTGTATGTTCTTTTGGCAGTCCATGGTATATTCAATATTCTTCGCCAACACCACAATTCGAAGGCATCAATTCTTCTTCGGTCTTCTTTATTCATTGTCCAGCTTTCACATGCATATGATGCGATTGAAAATACCATGGCTTGAGTCAGGCGCACCTTAGTCTTCAAGGTGACATCTTTGCTTTTCAACACTTTAAAGAGGTCCTTTGCAGCAGATCTGCCCAATGCAATGCATCTTTTGATTTCATGACTGCTGCTTCCATGGGTGTTGGTTGTGGATTCAAGTAAAATGAAATCCCTGACAACTTCAATCTTTTCTCTGTTTTTCACACTGTTGATTATTGGTCCTGTTTTGAGGATTTTTTTTTTTTTTTTTTATGTTGAGGTGTAAACCATACTGAAGGCTGTGATCTTTGATTTTCATCAGTAAGTGCTTCAAGCCCTCTTCAGTTTCAGAAAGCAAGGTTGTGTCATTTGCATAAGGCAGGTTGTTAAGGAGTCTTCCTCCAATCGTGATGCCCCATTCTTCTTCATATAATCCAGCTTTATCGGATTATTTGCTCAGCGTACAGATTGAATAGGTATAGTGAAAGGATACAAACATGATCCACACCTTTCCTGACTTTAAACCACTCAATATCCCCTTGTTCTGTCTGAACAACTGCCTCCTGATCTATGTAAAGGTACCTCATGAGCACAATTAAGTGTTCTGGAATTCCCATTCTTCACAATTTTATCCATAATTTGTCATGATCCACTCATTCGAATGCCTTTGCATAGTCAGGAAAACACAGATAAACATCCCTCTGGTATTCTCTGCTTTCAACCAGGATCCATTTGACATCAGCAATGACATCTCTGGTTCTGCAACCTCTTCTGAATCTGGCCTGAATTTCTGGCAGTTCCCTGTCGATATATTGCTGCAGCCATTTTTAAATGATCTTCAGCAAAATTTTGCTCACATGTGATATTAATGATATTGTTCTATAACTTCTACATTCTTTTGGATCACCTTTCTTGGAAACTGGCTTAAATATGGATATTTTCCAATCAGTTGCCTAGGAGGCTGTCTTCCATATTCGCATAGGTGAGTGAGCACTTTCAGCACTGCATCTGTGTGTTGAAACACCTCACTTGATATTCCATCAATTTCTGGAGCTTTGTTTTTCAAAAATGCCTTCAGTGCAGCTTGCACTTCTTCCTTCGGTACCATCGGTTCCTGATCATATGCTACCTCTTGAAATGGTTGAATGTCGACTAATTCTTTTTGATATAAAGACTCTGTGTATTCCTTCCACTTTCTTTTGATGTTTCCTGTGTCGTTTAATATTTTCTGCGTAGTATCCTTCACTATTGTAACTCGAGGCTTAAAATTTTTCTTCAGTTTTTTCAGCTTGAGAAATGTTGAGCGTGTTCTTCGATTTTGGTGTTCTATCTCCAGCTCTTTGCACATGCCGTTATAATACTTTATTTTGTCTTCTTGATCCGCCCTTTGAAATCTTCTGTTCAGTTCTTTTACTTCATCATTTCTTCCTTTTGCTTTAGCTGCTCGATGTTCAAGAGCAAGTTTCAGAGTCTCCTATGACATACTTCTTGTTCTTTTCTTTCTTTTCAATTACCTCTTGCTTTCTTCAGGTATGATGTTCTTGATATCATTCCACAACTCATCTGGTCTTAGGACATTAGTGTTCAAAGCATCAAATCTATTCTTGAGATGGTCTCTAAATTCAGGTGGCATATACCCAACATCATATTTTGGCTCTTGTGGACTTGCTTGGAGTTTCTTCAGTTTTAGCTTGAACTTGCATATGAGCAATTGATGGTTAGTTCCATAGTCAGGCCCTGGCCTTCTTGTGACTAATGATATTGAGCTTTTTCATTGTCTCTTTCCATAGATGTAGTCGATTTGATTCCTGTGTGTCCCATCTGGCGAAAGAAGGTATTTGCAATGAAAAAGTCATTGGTCTTGGAAAATTCTGTCATTAGATCTTTGGCACCAAGGCCATATTTTCCAACTGTCAATCCTTATTCTTTGTTTCCAACTTTCACATTCCAATCATCAGTAATTATCAATGCATCCTGATTGCGTGTTTGATCAATTTCAGACTGCAGAAGCTGGTAAAAATCTTCAATTTGTTTGTCTTTCGCCTTAGTGGTTGTCTTAGTGAATAAGAGTTGTATTAACAGGTCTTCATTGTAGGCATATGGGTGTTATCCTATCACTGTCAGTGTTGTAATTCAGGATAGATCTATTTTCCACTTGAAATGTTCTTTTTGATGATGAATGCAACACCATTCCTCTTCAAGTTGCCATTCTCGGCATAGTAGACTGTATGATTGTCAGATTCAGAATGGCCAATACCAGTCCATTTCAGCTCAATAATGCCTAGGATATTAATGTTTCTGGATTCCATTTCATTTTTCACAATTTCCAATTTTCCTAGATTCAGACTTCATACATTCCAGGTTCTGATTATTAATGGATGTTTGCAGCCATTTCTTCTCATTTTGAGTCATGCCACATCAGCAAATGAAGGTCCCCAGAGCTTTACTCCATCCACATCATTAAGGTTGACTCTTCTTTGAGGAGGCAGCTCTTCCCTCATCATCTTTTGACCACCTTCCAACCTAGGGGCTCATCTTCTGGCACTATATTAGACAATGTTCCACTGCTATTCATAAGGTTCTCACTGGCTAATCCTTTTCAGAAGTAGACTGCTGGGCCCTTCTTCTTGGTCTGTCTTAGTCTGGAAGCTCAGCTGAAACCTGTCTGCCATGGGTGATCCTGCTAGTATCTGATTACTGGTGGCATAGCTTCAAGCATCATAGCAACATGCAAGCCAACACAGTAAAACAAACTGACAGACACATGGGAGTTCCGGTAGGCATGCATTTAAAAAGATGTGGAAAGCAGAGCGTGTCGCCCCTGCCTCTGCTTACACTGCTCATGTTCTTCTAACAGCAAAACGAGAAATAAAACATACAGCCCAATACTACCAAGTATGACTTGTGTTAACTTAAAAAGAAGCAAAGTTACAATAAGAAACACATTGTGTTCATAGGTTTATATTATATGTTTAAAAATAAAGGAAGAAGAGGAAATGAATTCTGTATAATAAAAAGTATTTAGAATCTTTACTCTTGCAGAAAAATATTTAGGTTTAAATGATAAAACCAAGGAAACAAATTATCAGCTAAAGAAACCAAATAGAAAACCAGACATTGTAGACATTAAAAGTTACATTTTAGAGGACATAGAACATATCTCCAGCCCAGGTGTCTTAAAAGTTTCCACTATTAAAGTAACATTTGCAAGAACAAACTTGTAAAAATATAAAACAGAAGTACAGAACATTTTCTCAAGGCTCAGAGTTTTGTGAATGCTTTCATTTGTGACTTTATCAGAAGGGGCTTGACAGTACAGAAGGGTGTTTATTGCTGCAGCAGTGAGGGAAGAGGGAACCTTTCCTCCCTTTCATTCTTCTGAGATTCCCTTTACTAGTAGTTGTTAATACAAAAAAGAAAAAGCTTTCAATGCTAAGTTCTGAATTTAACAAGCTAGCACAAAAGGAATCTTAAAATTTGAATGTGGAAAACAAAAAGGGTAGAAAAAATTTTAACATGAGAAACATGGGCTTATAACGGTATGTTTTTACTTGTAACCAGGGAGTAAAAGAAGGGAGAAAGCATCCTCAAGTCCATCAGCGTCTCAGACTTGGGGAAGAGGGGGGGGGCTATATTTCAGGGATTTTTTTTTTTTTTTTTTCTCTTTCTGGAAAAGCAAACAAAAAAAAAGGAGGGGGAGGTAGATAAGCAAAAAACTGATGGATTATGGGAAATCAGAAGAAACAAAAAGGAAAGGAAGTGGAAAAGCTTCTGCAGAAGCAATTCCATTTCTACCTTGGAACTGTTAAAAATAATTAAAAACTCAGCACAATTTGAACATAAGGTTTATTCCGAGCAGTTACTCTATATGCAGGTAGGGAGACCACTTGAATTTCAGAAAAAACAAATGGCTGAAAGAAGGTAGGAAAGTGAGGCTTATAAAAAAAAAAAAAAAAGAAAAGGCAGAAATATAGATGACCGGCTAATCTTAACATGATTGATTGAACCCTCCCTTTCCTCTCTTACAGAGATCAATGGGTATCAGGTCACAAAATGGTCTCTGGCCCTCCACCCAGCCATATATTTTGAAATTCAAATTTAGTAAGCCTACCTTTCTACAAGAAAGAATGCATTTGCAATTTTGGATAAATAAAAACCACTGATGGATTAATTTTTGTCAGGGATTTCTTTAAAGTGAATATTTGGTTTCCTGGGTAAGAAAATCCCAAAATGAAAGTAAGGTATCTGTTATTGATTTCTCTCTTTGACAGAACTAGATAAGACAGAAGAACAGCTGCTTCTCTCTTTCTTTCCCCACCACAAAAATTTCAGTCAGATTTAGTGTAACTTTTATCAACATTTATGTCAAGAAATATTCATAAGATCCTCTGGGAAATTCTCTTTTTTTTTAATGAAGCTAAAATTTTTTGTGTTGTCACCTCACAATTTCCTAGGCTAAAATTAACCCCTGGGGCTTCCAGATAAAGTAGATCAAGCTCACCCTGTGATGAAGAAAATGCCTAATTCCCTTCTCTAGTGTAGGGTCATTATGAGCTGGAATCAACTCCATGGTTTTTAGTAACAGAGACAGGGATCAATAAGGGTATGTGGTCAGCAAACAGCACGCAATAGCATTGGACCAGTTCACAATGCAGGGTCACATGACCTTTACAAGTGTTGTAGGGGAAAAGCATCAAAAAGTTTAGTAAAACAAAAAGAAAGTTTTATTCAGCACATATTCAAAAAGACATATGTGGAAAGTGGACAAATATGCTGCCAGAGCTAATGTCAGCCCAAATCCAAGGAAGGTTACAGAATCATCAGTGTATTTGAATCACAAAAATGGGTGGAATCATTGAAAGTTTCATCTTTTCACAGTTTGGCTAGAAACTGTGATCCTACATTTTGAATTGCCTTCTAAACAATCGTTGGTATAGGTCTCAGTAACTGACAGTTAGGAGGGCCTTCATTGGTCCAACCAATTTCTACTCACTAAATGTAAATAGAAAAAGATAAGAGTTGAAAGTCTTTTGTGTTCTGTTTGATTGGCTTTAAAGTTCCCTAAAAGATATTTTTCTTCCCTAAAAGATAACTTCTAAGATTGTCCCACCTATTGTCTTTAACTCAGGGCCAAGTTGATGTGCCCTTGTGAGTCCTTGTGGGCCCAACTTCAGCTAGGTCACACTCTCTATGCTCAAGGACAGGGAATAATGATTCCAATATTATTTTCTAAATCACAAGTCAGATTTCATCAAGATTTTTTCTCTTTCTGCCTAAATTACTTCTTGTATCCAATCTCTGCTGTCACATACACAGAGCACCAAGTGGTGGCTGGTGGTGCTGGTGGTGGTGGGTGCCCTTGACATGACTCTGAATCATGGAAAAGGCCTGTGTGCAGAGTAGAAGTGTTTCATAGGGTTTTCAAAGCTGTGACCTTTCAGATGCAGATCCCCAAGCCTGTCCTTGAGTCCAACTTTTTTTGTCTAGCATTGAATAGGAAAATTAATAAAAGACATCTTATTTTGATTTTAAAGTTTTTCTTATCCATGAAACCAAATATTCTTTTTAAAGAAATTCTTGACCAAAATCACTCTGCCAGCCACTTTTCTTTCAGCAGAAGTTGCAAATAATTTCTTTTCTGTTTGAAGCCAGGCTTACTAAATTTGAATCTCAAAAGATATGGCTGGGTGGAGGGCCAGAGACTGTCTTGTGAACTGATACCCCAAAATGATGTCAGTAAAAAAGGGAGGATGAGCTTCAATCAGTCGTGTGAAAATTGGGCAATAGTTGATCTCTGTTTCTCCTCCCCTTCTCTTTATAAACCCCATTGTACCTACCTTCTTTGAGCCATTTGCTTTTACTGCAGTGAGAATGTCTTCCCTATAAGGTCGCTATAAGTTAGAATCCACTTGACGGCAACAGGTTTGGTATATGCATATAGATTAACTGCTCAGAATAAATCTTATGTTCAAATTTCAGTGAGTCTTGATTACTTTTAACACTAGTACCAAAAACCAAACCTATTGCTGTCAAATGGATTCTGACTCATAGCAACTCTATAGGATAGAGTAGGACTGCCCCACAGGGTTTCCAAGGGAAAAAAAAAGGAGCAGTGGGTGAATTCAAAGTGCTGATCTTTTGGTTAGCAGTTAGTTGTAGCTTTTAACCACTGCACCACCAGGACTCCGTTAAAGTGATAGTGACTAGGTATTTGAAGGTGTTGCTCTCAAAAGAGGTTCACACATAGTGTTGCTATCAGAAAACAATGATCATCATAGACCTCTGTCACACAGTCTAGTCATCATTTCAACCATTCTTTACCCTATCAGTTCAGTCCCAGAATCTGCACTGCTACCAACTAGTCAGTGCAGTAATGAGTTCTGGTGGCTTAGTAGTTAAATCTATGGGCCGCTGACTGATAACTGAGAAGTCAGTGTCCACCATGGCTCCAGGGAGAAAGATGTAGCAGTCTGCTCCTGTAAAGATTTACAAGCTCAGAAAACTTATGGGGTCAGATCGACTTGATGGTGGTGGGTATTTTGTTTGTTTATTTGTTTGTTTTTTTAGTCAGTGCAGAGATAAATCTAGATTGTGTCCAACTTAATAGTGACAAGTGGTTGGCCAATATGGGGTGCTTCACCAGAGTAGCACTGGAGATAGAATTCATTGCCCCACCAAAATCAGAAATTAGGAGGTCTCTGGACATGTTCCTCCCTCCCCCAAACCATGGGCAGCTTCTTCTAAATAACAGTTACTAGAATGGCAAACAATTTTTAGATGTTACAGAATCCTTAAAGATGATCTAGTCTAACCTTTTCATTTTATAAATGTTGGAAACCAAGGCCATCAAGGTACAATGACTTGTTCGGGGCCACACAGAGCGTTATTAGTGGAACCATTGTTAGTGCCCTGGCATTTTGCTAACTCCTAAATTAAGTGATTTTTTATTATACCATATGGAAAAAAGCATTTCTACTCTTTCCCACTTTCTCACCTGAGACCATTACGAAAGATCACTGTTATACTGTTACTATTACCATATTTAATATAAATAACACAGCCTTCTATGATTTTTTGCTAACGACTTGTTATTATATATTTTGTGTTTAGTGAGTCTTTATGTTTTTCCTTATTTTTATTTTGATGCATAGGTTTGTTAACTTTCTTTGTGATTATCTTGGAATTTAACCTTATCTTCCTAAGTTTGAACTAGTCTTATATTACTGGATATCACCTTGGCTTCCTCTCCATTTGAAAATTCTATACCTATACCATTTATTCTCCCTTTTATTGTCTTGATGTTGTTGTTCTTTAAATATTTATGTCCCTGTTTCCCTGTTTTAAGTCTTTTAGCTTTGTTTTATCATCGAGAGTTCTTTCCCTAGTAGGTGTCTGGCCAATGCTGTTCTGTGTCATAGACTCAGATTGTTGTCTGATATTGTTGGTTCTCTAACCGAAGGACCCCCTTTAATATTTCTTGTAAATTTGGTTTGGTTTACAAATTCCCTTAATTTCTGTTTCTCTAGCAATGTCCTAATTTTACCATCATATTTGATACAGAGTTTTGCAGGATATATTATTTTTGATTGGTAGTTTTTTGTCTTTTCTTAAAAGGTTTTTTACATGTCATCCCATTGCCTTCTTGCCCGCATAGTTTCTTCCAAATTATCAGAGTTTAGTCTTGTGGTTTTCCTTCTGTATGTCACTTTTTGCTCTACAGCTGCTCTCAGGTTTCTTTCTTTGTCTTTGGTTTTGGCAAGTGTGATTATGCTAGGTCCTGGTGACTTTCATTTGGGGTCTATCCTATATGGCATTCGTTGAGCTTCTTGGATAGTCAGCTTTTCATCTTTCATGATATTTGGGAGTTTGTGTGTGTGTGTAAAAGAATTTTATTAATCAAAAGCACAAAACAAAATTAAGACTATTAAAGTTGACCAATTAAAATCAACCTGGTAAGGAAATATCAGCAAAGGTGATGAAGTTAAATTCCTAAAGAAAATACAATAATTCCAACCTCATTAAAGTAGTAACTAGAACCTTTCAAATAATAGGGAAAATATAAACATGAGTACAAACACCTTAATTTGGAGGCAAGTGTAAATGTGCTGAAACCTGACGTGTCACAGAACACAGGTAGTTTCTTTCAGTCTTGAGTGCGTTAGGTCAGAGACCATTACCACCATCTGGCAACTATCCAAGTACCGGCCACAACTGTATTTATTACACAGTGTGATTGCCTGGCTCTAATGATGCCATTTCAACTTCTGGATGCAAATTATACAATCAAACTAGGTAACCTTGGCTGGGAAGGGGGCAGCTCAGAGGGGTCAATTTTCTATCACAGTACATCAGTAGGAAATTCAGAGGGGGCAATTTCTTCTTACAGCACTGCCATCAAAATAGCACCAAAGCCTTTCAAAGATCCCTTGGCAAAAGAAAAAAAAAAAAAGAAACCTACAGTGAGAAAAATAACTCAAGAGGAACGCAGTATTTCATTTACAATTTACTAGCTCTTCTAGTGTTTCAGGGTGATATGGGGGTGCTTCAAAGGTCTAATGTGAATGGGACATAGGGTGGACTTAGAACATAGTGGACAAATAGCTTGTTTGATTGAATCAGTCTATTGGTAAGCAGTCTCAGCAGCTTTTCAGTCTACTGCTAAGTAGAGTCGGTGGTCTTCCATTCAGGTGATCTTATATTTCATTGAGAAAGGGTTGACATAAGTGTCCTAAAATTAAGGCTGGACAGGAGTAAGCCTGCAGATATGCTGGTTACACTATCTCATACTGGTTATTTGTTATGGCAAGAGAAAGGCAGTAGGCGAGAAAGATTCCAATCAGCTGGAAGCAGGGAACTCCAAAGGAAATTTCTGCAACAACTCCCGTTTCTGACTATAATGGTCATTACCTTTATAAAGCAAACTTCGTTATTTACTTGCATCTTTGCTTGGAGAACATTCAGTTTTAGAGCAGTGCTTGGGATAGCTTTGTTCTGAGTAATAATTAGTATCTTCCCAATCTGTGTATTTGGTGACACCACAACAATGCATTTTATTCTGGATCTTGTATATAGCATTGCTTCTATAATCTCCTGTCATGTTATATTGCTTCAGACCTTTCTCATAATTATTCTTAAAGCTGTTCTTTATCTCATGTCAGAAAACAAATCCTATGACGGCAGCGACCAGTTCGACCAAAAAAATGAGAGTCATAAATACTGCATATAGTTTTAGCATCCATGCAGAAGCTCAGCAAGTAGCAAAATAGCCAAAGGTGCCCAAAAGAATAATGACAGTGCCAGTGCCAAGGAATATGAAGGGGACATTGGTGGCCTTCTTATTTAAAAGTGAAAAATAATTCTCCAGGCTCACCTTGCCCCAGTGCAAATGGCAAGAACGATAACACCAGTGATCCAGAAGATGGAAGTGTAGATCAAGAGGGCGCTCTTGGTTTAGTCTGCAGTCTCCATGACGGGAACACCATGACTCACCTAAGACCCTGCACCACCACGCCATGTGATCCACACAGAGCCAGAGAGATGCAGAGGCCCTGAGTCCCTCTGGAAAATCGATATTTGGGAGGCTTTTTGCCTGCAAATCTTCAACAATCTTCTCCGGGCTTTCCATTTTCTCGCCCTGTTCTGGAACTCCAAACACACACAAAATTTTGTGCTTTATTTTGTCCCACACGATTCTCAAGTTTTCTTCATTCTTTTCTCTGATGTTTCCTCAAACAAAATGACATCCATGGATTTGTCTTCAGTCTTGCAGATTCTGTCTTCCAGTATTTCAAGTTTTCTCCTAAAACCTTCTATTGAGCTTTCCATTTCTGAAACTTTGTGGTTTATCTTTTGGATTTCTAGTTCCTGTTTTTGTATGATTTCAGATTGTTTATTTTGACATTTTTCTTGTATTATTTTTCTGAATTCTTCTATTTTCCTTGTCTGTGTTTTCCTTGATTTTGACTATGTTTTTGTCGGTTTTGTCTTCGTCGCCCTTAATCTCTTCCCTAGTCTATTGGAGTGCCCTAAATATTAGTCTTTAGGATTCCATATCAGGTAGTTCCACTGGCTTTACTTCTACTGGAAGGTTATTGTGATTCTTTATTTTGGTCACTTGCTGGAGCCATCCTGTCTTGCTTTTTAGATATGTTTTGAAATTGCTGTCTCTGAGGCATTAAGGTATTATTTTGTTTATTGACTGTATGTTTGTTTGTTTTTGCCCTGCTTTTTTGTTTTGTTTTAATATATCACTGTGGGCAGGCAAGGCATGCTTCGCTGCTTGCTCACCTGTGGCTATGATAGCTCTCACCACCTTGTCTGGGTAGGCAGGGCAGCAGCAGGCAAGGTGAGCCATCTTTGCTGAACGCTGGTTAGGTGAGGTGGCTGAGGGCAGACTGGATGGGTGCTGTCTGCCTCCTGATATTGGTCCAGTGGTGTGAGAATACTTACAACCCTCACCAGATGGGTGGGTTGTTAGACAGAGAGTGGTATGAGCTGACTTCCTGCCACTCAGCAGCTGGTGAAGTGATGGGAGGGAAGGGATGGTACGGGCCTGTGCCACAGCAGGCCTGAGCACTAGGGATGCTTAGCCGCGGCGTTGTGGCAGAGCCACAGGGAATGCGAGAGGGGTGGCGTATGGTGTTGCCGAGATAGAGAAGGAAAGAAAAGGAAAAAAAGAAATAAATAGCTGTGTGGCAGGGGGTGTCTGGTGGGAGTAGGGCAAATTTGGGACTGCATTGGTCAGGAACACTGGTGACAGTCTATCGGCACATCACGGTGGTGGCTGGATGGAGCGGGAAGGAGGTGGCATATGCACCTAGGTGGCAGGGAGAAGGAAATGTAAGAAAGAAAAAAGAAAATTTATAGGAAATAAAATGGCTTGGGGGGGCTGGCGAGTGGGGGCAGGGCAGTTCTGGGGGCAGTGGGAAGGGAGGGGAGGTGATATAAGGGTCTAGGTGGCAGGGAGAAACAAAATAGAGAAGAAAAATTAAAAAAAAGAAGAAAAAAATGGTGGCATGGTGGGAGCCAGTGTGTGGGGGCGGAGTGGACCCAGGCCAGCAGCGTACCTGTGCACTGTTGGCTCTCTAGCATCAGCAGCACATGGCGGGGGGGAGGGGGAATGTGGCTAGGTAAGAAGCAGAGAGGGAAAAGAAAACGGCATTCAGCAGCAGCCAGTGGATGGGGGAGACGCGGGGCCAGGGCAGAGCTGGGGCGGCAACAGGCAAGTGCGCAGTGGCTCTCTAGCTGTGGTGGCATGGAGGGAATGGCAGAAAGGGGGGAACATGGTGGATGAGGTTTGGTATGTTGGGGAAAGAAAAGTGAGAAAGGGAAAAAAAGAAAAAAAAAAGGGTGACACGGCGGGAGCCAGCAGATGGGGGCAGGGCAAACCCCAGGGTGGCAGTGGGCTGATGGCTTTCTAGACACCGCCCCATAGTGGGCCCTGTGGGAAAGTGGTAGTTAGTGTGTGGGGGTAGGTGGGAAGAGGAAGAAAAGAAAGAGAGAAGGAAAAAAGGGGGTTTGTATTATGGACCCCTGCAGTGGTGCATGCTGTGATGGGAGGGTTCTTGCTTCTAGTCACCAGAAGGTTGAGGGGTGGGAACTGTGTGCGATGTCTGGTTCTCAGTGTATATTCAGGTATAACCTGTGGAAAGCAAACCCATTACCATCTGTTATAAATTGAATTGAGTCCCCCAAAAATATGTGTGAACTTAACTGGGCCATGATTCCCAGTATTGTGTAGCTGTTCTCCATTTTCTGATTGATGTGATTTTCCTATGTGTTAACCCTAATCTCTGTGGTTAATGAGGCAAGATGGGGTTATGTTAAAGAAGATTAGGGCGGGGTGTAACACCCTTACTCGGGTCACATCCCTAATCCAAAGTAAAAGGAGTTTCCCTGGGGGGTAGCCTGCATCTCCTTTTATCTTACAAGACATAAAAGGAAAGAGAAGCAGAGAGTGGAAAACCTCATATCACTAAGAGAGCAACACTGGGAGCAGGGTGCTTCCTTTGGACACTAGGTTCCTGTGCAGAGAAGCTCCTAGACCACAGGAAAACTGGTGACAAGCACCTTCCTCCAGAGTCAACAGAGAGAGAAAGCCTGCCCCTGGAGCTGCTACCCTGAAGTTACTTCAGTCTACTAGACTATGAGAGAATAAGCATCTGTTTGTTAAAGTGGATCACTTGTGGCGTTTCTGTTACAGCAGCACTAGATAACCAAGACACCACTGAATTGATTCTGACTCACAGCGACCTCATAGAACAGATTAGAGCTTCCACATAGGGTTTCCAAAGAGTGGCTAGGGGATTCAGACTGCCAACCATTTTGTTTGCAGGCAATCTCTTAACCACTGGGCCATCAGATTCCTATTCAGGTACAGAATCCTAGAAAGCATAAATTGTAGCCTGATATCATCTGGTAAACCAAGCCTTAATCCACATACACTCTTAGTAACTTTTCTCTAACCTAGCAGCTACCATTTCCCCTTTTTTCCTGAGCAATTATTTCAATATTCTATAATATCATGATCTTCCTTATTTGTGTCTCTAAATGGACTAGTGCTTCCCCCAACTATTCTCCCCACTGCCATTAGAAGTTTTTCTGTGTCTTCATAGTCTCTCTCTCCCACACTTAAAAGGCTCTCTGGTAAATTGATTGGATAATGTGACTTAAACTTGAGCCTATGTGGAGACCCTGCCTCTATCCTGAAGGAATTGGAGAGGACAGGACCTGTAGTAAATGAGCTACTAGTCACAGGAGGAAAAGCTGAAACACGAAACAAGAAGTGAAAGAAGGAACAGCTTTCTTCCCCACTAGTGTTTCTTGCTCCTTAACCTTTTTCCATCCTTCATTGAGAACCCAGTTCAAGTATACCATTCTACCCTTTAGTTTTCTATCTGGCCTTTTCTGTCAAGCACAGTGCCATATGTAGGGTCAGCCTTTTTGAATGAATGTACTGTTTAATATATTCAGTCTCCTAAAGGGTAAAATGTTTTTTTTGGATGATCATTTCCTTAATTTGGTCTCCATCTCTTGAAGAAAATAAAAATCCTGAGTATATGGTTTCTCTGAGTGAAATCTAAAACACTAATTTAAAAAGTCCAGTTTCATTAAATATAAATACTTGATATATTTGAAACATGTAGACTCTACATTTAACACAAATAACTGATTAAAAATACATTTTAATATTTGCTTCAAAACATGCAGATAAAATACAACTTAAAATTATATTTTTTCTGTTGTGGGAAAATATATATAACAAAACATTTCATAATTCAACCATTTTTACATGTTAACACTGACATTGATTATATTTATGATGTTGTATGGTCATTACCATCATCCTTTTTCATTTAATTATACTTCTGTTGCTTATAAGCCTGGATATTGTACATATTTATACTTTATTTATTTATTTATTTTTTATACTTTATTTAGGAAAGGAACTGTAAACAAAAACAAGAAAATTTCATGAGCTCTTTTGTCTAAGTCTGCACTTGTGATACGATCACGGATTTGTTCTGAAGCTGGTATCATCGCTGAAAACGTTTGGTCTTTGGGGAATAAGTCTGTGCTTATCAGTCAAAAGTACATTTATCAGACTTTCTGTTTGGAATGATAAAAAAGTTTCAGAGGTAGATAATGGTGATGGTTGCCCAACATTGTGAATGTGATTAATGTCGCTGAATTATAAACTTAGAAATAGTTAAAATGGCAAATTTTATCTTATATGTTTTACCACAATATTTTTAAAAAGAACACTTATCACCTTTGTTATTAATACATAATACATTTTTTTAAGCCAATGAGCTTGATTCAAAACATTGAAGAGAATCAAGGATAAATAAAACCAAAAAGCAAACCAGTTGCCATCAAGTCAATTCGGACTCATGGCAACCCCATGTGTTTCAGAGCAGAAGTGCTTCATGGGGTTTGCAATGGCTGTGATCTTTTAGAAGTAGATTGTCAAATCTTTCTTCTGAGGAGCCTCTGGGTAGATTCAAACCACCAATCTTTCAGTTAGTAGCCAAGTGCTTAACTGTTGGAGCCACCCAGGGACTCCACTCCATTAAGGATATATAGGATGGTGGTATTATAAACCTTTTATCACTAGTTATCCTTTTATCATTAGTTAGATGTACACTAAAAATAGGATTTCTTTTTTCAAATAAAAATTCCAGGTGTACTTAGAACAGTGTAACTACCTACACGTTCCATAAACAATGAAACCTGATAATCAGAAAGGTCATAAAATTTGGCCCAAAGATAGTGTTGGTATTTTCTGTCTGTTTTGCATTTGTTTTTGAGCGATTTTATTATGTAGGGAGAAGAAAGACTGAATCTGTTCTTTCTTCTGTAACTGAATGATGGATTCAGGTTTTGTAGAGCCTGAAGCTTATTTAATTTTGAGACCCTTTTCGAGGCCAAAAAAAAAAAGAATATAAAAGCAACTTAAGTTTGCAAAATTTACAAAATCTTATGGCCATATGAGCACATTGCTTTCAGCCCGTCCCCAAGCCTCTGGTGGGCAGTGAAGGGCCTAAAGCTTAGCCTTCAAGAGTTTGTTGGTAAACTCACACTTCATTCTTAATCTCAGGAAATGATACCTGTTACCCTAGTCAGAAATCTGGGAATCATCTGACCATAATATTCCATTTTCTAAATAATTTCCAAAAGATCTCTGTAATCTCTTCTTAGATTTCCTGCAATTGCCTCATTGTTAATTCAAGTTTTCACTATGTCTTAACTAGACATCTTAGATAGTTTCTGAACTGCCTTCAGTCCCTTTCTACTCAAGTATGTGCTCAACCTGGCTTTTAGTGTGAACATTTAAATGAAACTATGATCCCCCAACCACGACACACACACCTCAGGTTCTCAAGCCCTAGGAATAAAAGGCAAATTAGGCCATTCCCTTTCTGGATTCTCAATAATTAGCTCCTACTTTACCACCTCCCCTACCCCATTCTTTTCACAACTTCCCCCACACAAACTAAAACATCCAGTCATCACTGTGCACCTTAACCTGCTGTTCCTGAATCTGGTAAATTCATTGTGTCTTCTCTTTTGTCTGCCGAGAATAACCTTACACATTCTCCAAGACTCTGTTGTAATGTAAACTGTCTGTGAAAGTGTCTATGACACCCTCATACCAGGCAAAACATAGCAGTTCCTCCTCTTTGCCACGTCTATGCCTCATAAAACCTGATGCTTACATCAGAGTCCTGTAAACCCATTGCGATCTAGAAGATTCCAACTTATAGCAACCCTATACAACAGAGGGAAACTCTGGTGGTGTAGTGGTTAAGTATTATGGCTACTTACCAAGAGGTCGGCAGTTTGAATCCACCAGGTGCTCCTTGGGAACTCTGTGGGGTAGTTCTACTCTGTCCTATAGGGTCGCAACTCGACGGCAGTGGGCTTTGGGGTTTTTATACGACAGAGTAGAACTGCCCCATAGGGTTTCCAAGGAGCACCTGGTAGATCCAAACTGCCCATCTTTTGTTTAGCAGCTGTAGCTCTTAACCGCTACACCACCAGGGTTTCACAGTCTTGTGATATTGGAAAAAAAAAAAAAAGAGGAGGGGGGCTTCTGAGTCTTAAAGGGAAGACCAAATCCCAGCTCCCTCTAGGGCATACTCCATGATTAGGGACAAGCCATTTAGCTTCTTTGATCCTTACTTTTCTCATCTATAGAAGACTTCATCAGTTTTATGAGGTTTAAATAAGAGTATAAAACATTCTTTTTCTCCCTGATGCACTCTAGGTTTTTTGAGCAGAGGCACTATATCTACACATCTCCCTTCCTTATTTGTCTCCTGGCAAGTAACAAGTACCTGGCATATAATTGGCATTCAGTGTTCTTTTGGAATAAATGAATGCATGTATCCATAAATAAACAATTAATGCCCTAGTGGAAAAAATTATTAAGATACTCCCATTAAAATAAAAAAAAAAGTTTATTGAATATGGAATGTATTTAAGTTGGAAGCTTTAACAGACACTAGGCAGGTTAAGACAGATATTTCAAGTGATAGCTGAAAACTATGTTTGGCATCTCAGTCTCTTCCTTCCCCCTTTCTCCTGGCAATAGTCCTTTCTTCTACCTATTGGGCACTGCCCATCTCCATTCCTCTGTACCCTGAACCCCGGTCACAAACATAGGTATAAAACTCAGTCAAGGAATTCAGATTTGAATCTGGAGATGAGGCACGCAGAAACAAAAGGCAGCTGAGGCTGAATCATCTGATGGTGGTGCCCTGAAGACTGCTTCATAAACTCTTATTGTTGAGGTCCCTGGAGCTGCCCAACTCCCACCCTTACGTGGCCAACTTTTTCATCAATTTCTTCAATCCTCTGAGCTACCTCAGTCACTATTGCTTGTAATAAGTCAACACTAAGTGGCACAGTGTAGTAAAATGGCATAATTTATTAATAAAGATAACACATGCGAGGCGAGGCCAAGATGGCGGACTACGGAGACGCTACCTCGGATCCCTCTTGCAACAAAGACTCGGAAAAACAAGTGAATCGATCAAGTACATAACAATCTATGAACCCTGAACAACAAACACAGATTTAGAGACGGAAAACGAATACGGGGAAGCAGCGATTGTTTTCGGAGCCTGGAGCCAGCGTCCCAGTCAGGTAACCTTTGGTGCCCGATTTAAGGCAGAGCCCAGGGGAGCTGACGGCGCAAACAAGGGTCCCAGCCCTACCCCCCTGAACTCACCCCAGGAGGGGGCCCAGCCGGTTCGCGCGGGCAGCATGACGACGCAGCTGGTGGGAGAAGTCCCCGGGAGGCAGTGACTGGTCTTGGAGCTGGGAAAGCAGCGTCCCAGCTGGGGAACCATCCCGCTGAGATTTTGACTAGGCACTGGCACGGCACAAGCACAGAGAGCTGCTCCACTCCCCTGAACTAACCCCGGAAGGGGGCCCAGCCAGTCCACGGGGGCGACGCGGCGACGGCTGGTGGGACGAGAAGTCCCCGGGAGGCAGCAACTGATTTTGGAGCCAGGAGTAAAGCGTCCCCGCAGGGGAACCTCCGCGCTAGGATTTAGACTGGCAGCGGGTGGTTTCAGAGGGCCAGACCCCCGGGGGCAATCTCCACACAGCCAGCACACATAGGTGACACGCCCCGCGGGAATCTCAGATATAAAAGTCATTCCAAGCAAGACAAGCAACTCTGGCTATATTCTGAGGTGCTACTCTCCTATCTCTCTGATCCCTCCCCCACCCTTCCCAGGCGGCTTCATTAACATTGGAATTGCCTGAGCCAGAAGGAGAATGGCTCCACTGCGGCTTTGCTTCCCCCCCCTTTTTTTTTTTCTTTTGGTCTTTTCCTAACCCACTCTTTCAGCCTGAGAGAAGGAACAAAAAAAGAAAAAAGAAAAAAAAAACCCAGGGACCAAAAATCCACCCCTAATTGGACTAAAAACACAGAACCAGCTACAGCCAAGCATATATAATCCAAATCTCAGACTTTCATCCTTACAGGGAACAAGCTGGCAGTTATAACCCAAAGGCAATTCTAATAGGGATCTGACTGCATTCTTTTTTAGCGGATTTGCTGGAAAAACTAGTTTCCCAGTGATGGCTCGGAGACAGCAGTCCATATCAAATCAGATAAAGAAGCAGACCATGACAGCTTCTACAACCCCCCAAACAAAAGAATCAAAATCTTTCCCAAATAAAGATACAATCCTGGAATTAACAGATACAGAATATAAAAAACTAATTTACAGAATGCTTCAAGACATCACAAACAAAATAAGGAAAACTGCAGAAAAAGCCAAGGAACACACTGATAAAACTGTTGAAGAACTCAAAAAGATTATTCAAGAACATAGTGGAAAAATTAATAAGTTGCAAGAATCCATAGAGAGACAGCATGTAGAAATCCAAAAGATTAACAATAAAATTACAGAATTAGACAACACAATAGGAAGTCAGAGGAGCAGACTCAAGCAATTAGAATGCAGACTGGGACATCTGGAAGACCAGGGAATTAACACCAACATAGCTGAAAAAAAATCAGATAAAATAATTTAAAAAAATGAAGAAACCTTAAGAATCATGTAGGACTCTATCAAGAAGGATAACTTGCGTGAGATTGGAGTCCCAGAACAGGGAGGGAGGACAGAAAACACAGAGAAAATAGTTGAAGAACTCCTGACAGAAAACTTCCCTGACATCATGAAAGACGAAAGGATATCTATCCAAGATGCTCATCGAACCCCATTTAAGATTGATCCAAAAAGAAAAACACCAAGACATATTATCATCAAACTTGCCAAAACCAAAGATAAAGAGAAAATTTTAAAAGCAGCCAGGGAGAAAAGAAAGGTTTCCTTCAAGGGAGAATCAATAAGAATAAGTTCAGACTACTCAGCAGAAACCATGCAGGCAACAAGGGAATGGGACGACATATACAGAACACTGAAGGAGAAAAACTGCCAGCCAAGGATCATATATCCAGCAAAACTCTCTCTGAAATATGAAGGCGAAATTAAGATATTTACAGATAAACACAAGTTTAGAGAATTTGCAAAAACCAAACCAAAGCTACAAGAAATACTAAAGGATATTGTTTGGTCAGAAAACCAATAATATCAGATACCAGCACAACACAAGGTCACAAAACAGAACATCCTGATATCAACTCAAATAGGGAAATCACAAAAACAAAGTTAAGATTAATTAAAAAAAAAAAAATACTCATAACAGGGAATCACGGAACTCAATACGTAAAAAATCACAATAATCAAAAAGAGGGACTAAATAAAGGAAGCATAGAACTGCCATATGGAGAATGATACAAGGCGATATAGAACAATACAAGTTAGGTTTTTACTTAGAAAAATAGGGGTAAATAATAAGGTAACCACAAAGAGGCATAACAACTCCATAATTCAAGATAAAAGCCAAGAAAAACGTAACGACTCAACTAACATAAAGTCAAACACTATGAAAATGAGGATCTCACAATTTACTAAGAAAAACGCCTCAGCACAAAAAAGTATGTGGAAAAATGAAATTGTCAACAACACACATAAAAAGGCATCAAAATGACAACACTAAACACGTATTTATAATTACGCTGAATGTAAATGGACTAAAAGCACCAATTAAGAGACAGAGAGTCTCGGAATGGATAAAGAAACATGATCCGTCTATAGGCTGCCTACAAGAGACACACCTTAGACTTAGAGACACAAACAAACTAAAACTCAAAGGATGGAAAAAAATATACCAAGCAAACAATAAGCAAAAAAGAAGAGGAGTAGCAAAATTAATTTCTGACAAAATAGACTTTAGACGTAAATCCACCACAAAGGATAAAGAAGGACACTACATAATGATAAAAGGAACAATTGATCAGGAAGACATAACCATATTAAATATTTATGCACCCAGTGACAGGGCTGCAACATACATAAATCAAATTTTAACAGAATTGAAAAGTGAGATAAACACCTCCACAATTATAGTAGGAGACTTCAACACACCACTTTTGGAGAAGGACAGGACATCCAGTAAGAAGCTCAATAGAGACACGGAAGACCTAATTACAACAGTCAACCAACTTGACCTCATTGACTTATACAGAACTCTCCACCCAACTGCTACAAAGTATACTTTTTTTTCTAGCGCACATGGAACATTCTCTAGAATAGACCACATATTAGGTCATAACACAAACCTTTGCAGAATCCAAAACATCGAAATATTACAAAGCATCTTCTCAGACCACAATGCAATAAAACTAGAAATCAATAACAGAAAAACTAGGGAAAAGAAATCAAATACTTGGAAAATGAACAATACCCTCCTGAAAAAAGACTGGGTTATAGAAGACATCAAGGAGGGAATAAGGAAATTCATAGAATGCAACAAGAATGAAAATACTTCCTATCAAAACCTCTGGGACACAGCAAAAGCAGTGCTCAGAGGCCAATTTATATCGATAACTGCACACATACAAAAAGAAGAAAGAGCCAAAATCAGAGAACTGTCCCTACAACTTGAACAAATAGAAAGTGAGCAACAAAAGAATCCATCAGGCACCAGAAGAAAACAAATAATAAAAATTAGAGCTGAACTAAATGAATTAGAGAACAGAAAAACAATTGAAAGAATTAACAAAGCCAAAAGCTGGTTCTTTGAAAAAATTAACAAAATTGATAAACTATTGGCTAGACTGACTAAAGAAATACAGGAAAGGAAACAAATAACCCGAATAAGAAACGAAAAGGACCACATCACAACAGAACCAACTGAAATTAAAAGAATCGTATCAGATTATTACGAAAAATTGTACTCTAACAAATTTGCAAACCTAGAAGAAATGGATGAATTCCTAGAAAAACACTACCTACCTAAACTAACACATTCAGAAGTAGAACAACTAAATAGACCCATAACAAAAAAAGAGATTGAAACGGTAATCAAAAAACTCCCAACAAAAAAAAGCCCTGGCCCGGACGGCTTCACTGCAGATTTCTACCAAACTTTCAGAGAAGAGTTAACACCACTACTTCTGAAGGTATTCCAAAGCATAGAAAATGATGGAATACTACCCAACTCATTCTATGAAGCCACCATCTCCCTGATACCAAAACCAGGTAAAGACATCACAAAAAAAGAAAATTACAGACCTATATCCCTCATGAACATAGATGCAAAAATCCTCAACAAAATTCTAGCCAATAGAATTCAACAACATATCAAAAAAATAATTCACCACGATCAAGTGGGATTTATACCAGATATGCAAGGCTGGTTTAATATCAGAAAAACCATTAATGTAACCCATCACATAAATAAAACAAAAGACAAAAACCACATGATCTTATCAATTGATGCAGAAAAGGCATTTGACAAAGTCCAACACCCATTTATGATAAAAACTCTCACCAAAATAGGAATTGAAGGAAAATTCCTCAACATAATAAAGGGCATCTATGCAAAGCCAACAAGCAATATCACTCTAAACGGAAAGAACCTGAAAGCATTTCCCTTGAGAACGGGAACCAGACAAGGATGCCCTTTATCACCGCTCTTATTGAACATCGTGCTAGATGTCCTAGCCAGGGCAATTAGGCTAGACAAAGAAATAAAAGGCATCCGGACTGGCAAGGAGAAAGTAAAATTATCTCTATTTGCAGATGACATGATCTTATACACAGAAAACCCTAAGGAATCCTCCAGAAAACTACTGAAACTAATAGAAGAGTTTGGCAGAGTCTGATACAAAAATCACTTGGATTCCTCTACATCAACAAAAAGAACACCGAAGAGGAAATAACCAAATCAATACCATTCACAGTAGCCCCCAAGAAGATAAAATACTTAGGAATAAATCTTACCAAGGATGTAAAAGACCTATACAAAGAAAACTACAAAGCTCTACTACAAGAAATTCAAAAGGACATACTTAAGTGGAAAAACATATCTTGCTCATGGATAGGAAGACTTAACATAGTAAAAATGTCTATTCTACCAAAAGCCATCTATACATGCAATGCACTTCCGATCCAAATTCCAATGTCCTTTTTTAAGGTGATAGAGAAGCAAATGACCAATTTCATATGGAAGGGAAAGAAGCCTAGGATAAGCAAAGCATTACTGAAAAAGAAGAAGAGAGTGGGAGGCCTTACTCTACCTGATTTCAGAACCTATTATACAGCCACAGTAGTCTAAACAGCCTGGTACTTGTACAACAACAGGCACATAGACCAATGGAACAGAATTGAGAACCCAGATATAAATCCATCCATGTATGAGCAGCTGATATTTGACAAAGGACCAGAGTCAGTCAATTGGGGAAATGATAGTCTTTTTAACAAATGGTGCTGGCATAACTGGATATCCATTTGCAAAAAAATGAAACAGGACCCATACCTCACACCATGCACAAAAACTAACTCCAAGTGGATCAAAGACCTAAACATAAAGACTAAAACGATAAAGATCATGGAAGAAAAAATAGGGACAACTCTAGGAGCCCTAATACAAGGCATAAACAGAATACAAAACATTACCAAAAATGACGAAGAGAAACCCGATAATTGGGAGCTCCTAAAAATCAAACACCTATGCTCATCTAAAGACTTCACCAAAAGAGTAAAAAGACCACCTACAGACTGGGAAAGAATTTTCAGCTATGACATCTCCGACCAGCGCCTGATCTCTAAAATCTACATGATCCTGTCAAAACTCAACCACAAAAATACAAACAACCCAGTCAAGAAGTGGGCAAAGGATATGAACACACACTTCACTAAAGAAGATATTCAGGCAGCTAACAGATACATGAGAAAATGCTCTCGATCATTAGCCATTAGAGAAATGCAAATTAAAACTACGATGAGATTCCATCTCACTCCAACAAGGCTGGCATTAATCCAAAAAACACAAAACAGTAAATGTTGGAGAGGCTGCGGAGAGATTGGAACTCTTTTACACTGCTGGTGGGAATGTCAAATGGTACAACCACTTTGGAAATCTATCTGGCGTTATCTTAAACAGTTAGAAATAGAACTACCATACAACCCAGAAATCCCACTCCTCGGAATATACCCTAGAGAAACAAGAGCCTTCACACAAACAGATATATGCACACCCATGTTTATTGCAGCTCTGTTTACAATAGCAAAAAGCTGGAAGCAACCAAGGTGTCCATCAACAGATGAATGGGTAAATAAATTGTGCTATATTCACACAATGGAATACTATGCATCGATAAAGAACAGTGACGAATCTGTGAAACATTTCATAACATGGAGGAACCTGGAAGGCATTATGCTGAGCAAAATTAGCCAGAAGCAAAAGGACAAATATTGTATAAGACCACTATTATAAGATCTTGAGAAATAGTAAAAACTGAGAAGAACACATACTTTTGTGGTTACGAGGAGGGGAGGGAGGGAGGGAGAGAGTTTTTTATCGATTAATTAGTAGACAAGAACTGCTTTAGGTGAAGGGAAAGACAACACTCAATACACGGAAGGTCAGCTCAGTTGGACTGGACCAAAAGCAAAGGAGTTTCCGAGATAAAATGAATGCTTCAAAGGTCAGCGGAGCAAGGGAGGGGGTTTGGGGACCATGGTTTAAGGGGATTTCTAAGTCAATCGGCAAAATAATTCTATTATGAAAACATTCTGCATCCCACTTTGAAATGTGGCATCTGGGGTCTTAAATGCTAACAAGCGGCCATCTAAGATGCATCAATTGGTCTCAACCCACCTGGAGCAAAGGAAAATGAAGAACACCAAGGTCACACGACAACTAAGAGCCCAAGAGACAGAAAGGGCCACATGAACTAGAGACCTACATCATCCTGAGACCAGAAGAACTAGTTGGTGCCCGGCCACAATCGATGTCTGCCCTGACAGGGAGCACAACAGAGAACCCCTGAGGGAACAGGAGATCAGTGGGATGCAGACCCCAAATTCTCATAAAAAGACCATACTTAATGGTCTGACTGAGACTAGAGGAATCCCGGCAGCCATGGTCCCCAGACCTTCTTTTGGCACAAGACAGGAACCATCCCCAAAGAAAACTCATCAGACATGAAAGGAACTGGACAGTGGGTGGGAGAGAGATGCTGATGAAGAGTGAGCTAATTATATCAGGTGGACACTTGAGATTGTGTTGGTATCTCATGTCTGGAGGGGGGATGGGAGGATAGAGAGAGTGGGAAGCTGGCAAAATTGTCACAAAAGGAGAGACTGGAAGGGCTGACTCATTAGGGGGAGAGCAAGTGGGAGTACGGAGTAAGATGTATGTAAACTTATATGTGACAAACTGACTTGATTTGTAAACGTTCACTTGAAGCTCAATAAAAGTTAATAAAAAAAAATAAAAAAATAAATAACACATGCACCTGAAAACTTAGTAATCACAAAAGTGCACAAATATGTGTGCCAAATGAATTTTTTGAAAATGATTATTCCACTAAAGAATTTTTGCAAAGGAAATCAGAAATCCTATAAAATATCTCAATGTGTTCTGTCCTCTCTTTCTCATTTTCTCTCTCTTTCTGTCTTATTTCTAAGGTGCAGTCACACCAAGGAGTTAATTGCTCCCTTGCTCGGTAAGGCCCCTGACTTGAGGGATTAATACCCAAAGGTCTTCCACCCAAGCTGATTAAAATCCCTTGTGTTTGGGGGTTGTTGCTGTTGTGGGGGTTGGAGAGGAAATTATTGTAAGGGAGCTGAAGCACATTTGGGTTTGTGACATTCTATTTCAAAGTGATTGAAAAGGAGAAGAGTTCAGAATATCTACCTGCAGAATGCAGGCTGATGGGGATTTAGGCAGATGAGGGCTCCTTCCTTCTGCTGGGGAAGGAAAGAAAAACACCGCCCAGTAGCACCAGGCAGCTGTGCTCCTTGTTTGCTATGTAAGTGTCCAAATTGCGTCCTTCACTTTCCACTTTTGCTCTCACTCTCTCCCTCCACTCACAATAACAAGAAAAAAAATACGGATATAGATGACATCTCAGATAGTGAGATTCATGGTTGATCTGTAATGATCTCACTGTGTTGGGCCAGTTAAAACAAGTAGAAAAAGATGCCAGACTATTGTAAAATATGAGAATTGGGAGAGTTTCTACTATCTCTGACCCTGGGTCTACTGGTGCCATAAAATTAAGGTACTGCTTAACTTGTTCTGGATAGACAGTTGCAGACTTTGGAGAACTAGAGGGAGGCTACCAGTTACTCATGTTTACTAAATTCAGATTACTCCAGAGCATACAGACCCTGTTTATCCAGTTTTATTTTCATTTAGATTAAGGGTTTATGTAAGACTCTTATTTTCGCTAGTTTCTCATTGCTCACCCTCATAGCTAAGGGGAGAATGTGGAAAGATGATAAATCCTTCCTATGTGTGGCTTATACAATCATAAATGACGTTTGGATAGTTAATGTAACTAAGGAACCCTGGTGGCACAGTGCTTAAGAGCTTGACTGCTCACCAAAAGGCCTGCAGTTGGAATCTACCAGCCACTCCTTGGAAACCCTATGTGGAAGTTCTACTTTGTCTTGTAGGGTCCCTGTGAGTCAGAATCAACTCTATGGCAACGGGTTTGGTTTTGGGTTCTGAATGTAATCAAATTGCCTTAGATGAATACAAGAACTGGAATGAGACCATTTTATAGTGAGTTTGAGTCATCTTCTTTGTCCCTTCAGAATTACAAAGTAGCACTTGGAATAATGTAATTCAATAGTGTAGGTGAAGAAAGGGAGGTAAATGGTTAGGACAGAATATTCTCATATTTTGAATTTGATAAGGTAAAGCCTTTGAGTGAGAGTGTTAATGACAGACATCTGCAATTGGAGACCACACTGCTGAGAGATAGCAGTATGCAGAGACAGACAGATTAAGATAAATGTATCAAGAAACATTACTGTGATACAAATTTTTATACTAATTTTTTTTTTAATTTTATATTGCTATTTAAATATCTAGATCATTTTTTGCTTTCCCACATCATTGATCTGAATATAGGCCATTCAAATACATACTGAATTTAATCACAAACTTTTTTTCACAGACACATAAGAGTTGATTCTTCCAGAAAAATGAGAAATCACACAATGGTGATTGAATTCATCCTGCTGGGAATCCCTGAGACAAAGGGACTAGAGACAGTTCTTTTTTTCCTGTTCTCATCATTATATTTATGTACTCTCTTGGGAAATGTGCTCATCCTTACAGCTATCCTCTCTTCCTCTCAGCTTCACACTCCCATGTATTTTTTCTTGGGAAATCTCTCCATGTTTGACCTGGGTTTCTCCTCAACCACTATTCCCAAGATGCTGTTATACCTCTCAGGGCAGAGCCAGGTTATCTCTTTCCTTGGCTGTGTGGCCCAACTCTTCTTTTACCACTTCTTGGGGAGCACTGAGGGTTTCTTATACACCGTGATGGCCTATGACCGCTTTGTGGCCATATGTCACCCTTTGAGATACAAGGTCATCATGAACCACAGATTCTGCTCTGTCTTGGCCACAGGAACCTGGATGAGTGGCTGCATCCATGCTATCATCCTAACCTTCCTCACCTTCCAGTTACCCTACTGTGCCTCTAATGAGGTGGGCTACTACTTCTGTGACATCCCTGCAGTCTTAACACTAGCCTGTGGAGATACATCTTTAGCCCAGAGGGTAGGTTTTACAAATGTTGGTCTTCTGTCTCTCATTTGCCTTTTTCTCATCTTTGTCTCCTATATTCACATTGGGATTTCCATATCAAAAATCCGCTCAGCAGAGGGCAGGCAGCGAGCATTCTCCACCTGCAGTGCCCACATCACTGCCATCCTTTGTGTTTATGGGCCAGTCATCATCATCTATCTACAGCCCAACCCCAGCCCGGTGCTTGGTGCTACAGTTCAGATACTGAATAATCTTGTAACCCCCATGTTGAATCCACTGATCTATAGCCTGAGAAATAAGGCTGTAAAATCAGCCCTGAGGAATATGTTATCCAAGAGAAACTTCGTCCTGTAGAAAAAATAAGAAAATCTTAATCCTTGCTGGACAAAGTTTGATTCTCAATTCCTAAGGACAAATTCCCATCTGGAGATCACAAGGCATGTTGAAATGAAATGTGCCCTTAATCAGCCTAGCACTTATGTTTGTTTAATTTTAATAAAATATATATCTGTTTCTATATTATCCTGTATTTTATCACGAAATATATTTCATAGAATCACTTAGCAGACATTGAATTGATTCTTGTATATGGAAATTCTTTCCCAGCACCAGCACCCCAAAACTTATACCTTAGTTCTATCAATCTTTGAAAAACTTAAGAGGGGGCATTTGTTTTCTCTGGGTCTCTGTTAAAAGTGTATTCACATATATCTAGAGGGAAGAGAGAATGGAAAGAGCAAAATGAAATTCAAGAAAGCTTAGCTTAATACAGAGTATCAGAATTCTAGACTCTTTCTTTTGGACAGTATAATCTCCTATTTTCTGTCAATCAAATACCCAAATTCAAACTGACTTAATGCTTAAGATTTTTGTAGCATCCGTGTTACCTTTCCACTTATTTGGAATCTAGATACTCCTTGGATAACTGGATCCCTGGAAGGCTATGAAGCTACATCACTTCTTATCAGCTCCTAGAAGAATCTGCTTCTGTTTAATCTCACGTCTTTAACTTTTGTAAAAGGTGGCCAAGAAAAAAGAGTTTAAATATGTTACTGTGTTTTTTAAATGAGAAAACTTATGTATTTATGTGTCTATCATACACAGCTCATGTTGCTATATTCATTTAAATTAAGGTAGGAATAATAAATTTGTCTACTTATGGGAAAGATTACATTTCTTCCTTTCTCATAATAAGATCTATGTAAATTGATTTGCTTCCTTTATAGTCTATGCTCCAGGATGCCGAGGAAAATAATGTAAATTTTATTTATAGAAACTATGTTGAATTTTATAACTAACTTATTCTCATTCTTCCTTTTCTCACTTTGTTTTCACTTTTCCTTTACATGTTACTAAAAAGGTGCTTATGGCTTTTCTCGTAAGCCATGTTATGTCTAATTTTGGAAATAAGCAGGGAATAAATAATGCACTAAAAATAAATGAATAAATAAAGCTATATTTTAGAAGTAAACTAAAATGCTTCGTAAGGGAATGTTTTTTGTCTTTCTGACCTTCAATTTCTGTCTATTGATGCAGGTGATTGAAAAATCAGTTCACTGTGTGGAAACTATGAAGCATCACACTTGAGTGTGGACTAAGCTACTAAAAAAAAAAAATTTTTTTTTCTACTAGAGAATACAAAACAGGTTCCAGTGACAGGAGATGGTAGTCATCAGTTCGTTCCGTTTTGTTGTATAAGAATCTCTAACTTGAGCTACTGTAATTGCACTACACAAGAAACTAGGCAGTCAATCCTGTTAGAAATCAAACGGACACTAAGCCAGTTGCAAGCAACCTTAGTGACACTGAAGGTCCTTCCAGATAAGCAACAACTGGATTGAAAAATTAAACATGTCAAATATTAAATGATAAAATGTGAATATCTCCTTAATGTATACATCAAACAATTTAATAACTATCCATTAGAGCAGGATGATTATGATCTTAAATATTCTGCAGGATGAGTAACCCAGGAGTCAATGGGGCGCCTTGTTTTGGTGCCTAGTTATCTCTTTCTTCTTCTAGACTCCAAGGATTTATGCTAATTGCTTTCCGTCTTTCTATATGTAAACACCTGTGCTTTCTTCCCTGTACTCTGCTTTTTGGCAGGCAAATGGTTAAGTAGACAACGTTTCACAACCTCCACTTTTCTGTTCTTTAATAACACACACCCACCACAACACACACTTTTTGCTTTAAGCATTTTATCACTTGTCAGTACAAAGAAAGGGATGGTGATACAAAGAATAACAAATACTTGCAGAGTTCCAATGGTTTAGAAAATTTCCCCAAATCTTACCCTAATAATTTTTCTACAGTATGCATTAAAATGTAACTCCATCTGTTCCTGACTTCCTTATCTCTCCCAAATTCTGTACCTCCCATTCAAGGTTTAGGTTTAGAGGCTAATAGCTTGGTCTCAGAAATTTCTTTCATAATGGAAGAACCAAAACTAGAAATCAAGACTTCTCATTTGCACTTTAGCTCTCTTTCTACTCCACGAACTTACAATGCCAACTTAGAAAATTATGGATGAACTTCCTACAACAAACTGGTTATTCTACAGACAAGTCACCATAGGAATAAAAGTATTAAATAAAAAACAACTAAGTTTGTTGTAGAAGAATTGTGTCTATTGAAACAGATTTTTACTGCTCCTAACATGATATATAAAAGCTTTTATGTGTCAAAATATATGTTACACAAAGGAATAATTTTATAAATATTCACTAGATTTTTTTTCTGATGAAGCATCACTAAAAAAAAAAAATTGAGTTTTCTTTTAATTTAGACATAATTTCAGACTTAAAGTTACAAAGTAGATTTTAAAAAGTCTATGTATACCCTTTACTCAGATTCCTAAAGTGTTACCATTGTATTATATATGCTTATTCTCTCTGCTTTTTTTTTTTTTTTTCTGAACCAGGGTAACTTGGGGACATGATGAGCTGCAGACAGCGCGGCTTTTCGCTCATACCTGACTTAGATTGTGTTTCCTAAAAAATAACGACACCCGTACAATTGACAAAATCAGAAAATTAACAGTGATCAGATACTCTTATCAAATTACAGACCTTCTTCAGATTTCACCGATTTTCCTAATAATGCCTTTTATAGTAAAAGAAATTCCAGGATTATGTATTGCAATAAGGGTGCCATTTCTCTTTGATTTCCTTTCATATATAGTAGCTCCTGACTCATCTTTTGTATTCTACGTCACTGATCTTTTTGAGTTTTTCCCTGGTATTTTGTAGAATGGATCCATGGTGGTACAGTGGTTAAGAGCTACAGCTGTTAACTGAAAATATCAGCAGTTCGAATCCACCAGGTGCCCCCTGGAAATCCTATGTGGCATTTCTGCTCTGATCTGTAGGGTCCCTGTGAGTCAAAATTGCATCACAGCGACAGGTTTTTTGTTTTGTTGTAGAATTTCCCTCAACTTGAGTTCATCTGATATTTCTCCTGATTGGATTTGGGTTATGAATTTTTACCAGGATTAACTCAGAAATGATGCTGTTTTTCTCATTATATCGTATTAGGAGGTAGTTCTCTGTGGATTTTTCCCATTAGTAGTGAGGTTTTTTTTTTTTTTTTTTTTTAGTGAGGTTGGTTAAGGTGATGTCTGCCAGGTTCCTCAACTGCAAAGTTACTGTTTAACTCTTTGTAATTAATAATAATCTTTTTTTGTGTGTGGAGGGGGCTATTTTCATAGTATATAAATATTCTCTTACTCTTTGAATTTCTACCTGCTAGTTTAAGCATCCACGAAAGATTCTTACCTGAATTCCTTTTTATTATGGTTGTTGCCAAGCTGCGGTTTTCCAACGTCACCATTCCTTCTACATTTATTAATTGACTTTAACTAAAAGGAAGGGCTTCTCCGCCTCCCCTATTTATTTATGCATTTACATTTAAAATGGCATTCCAACAAACTGAATAAAGCATATGACACCTATCTGAGAAAGGCTGTCAGGTGGAATCATGGAAAGAGATAGCTGTATTTGGAGATCATCTCTCACTGGGGAAGGAGTGTCCCTCTTAGGAGAGGAGATGTAAAGGATATCAAAGGAAGACTCCTGCGCTGGACTAGATGACTTCTAAGTTCCCTTCAACTCTGAAATATTAGTTCTGTGATTCCAGAAGGCTGTCTCTTAACATGTGGATCAACTTATCTGATTGAAGAAAGTGGGGTAGGGATAGAAGAAGGAATGTAAATGGGAGATGATAATGGGATAGAAAGGATTTTTTTTTTTTCCCCTCTTGGCATGAAATCATTGCTGAATTAGCCAAGAAATAAAATGCAATTCCAACCTCCACCTGCTTGGTACCCACTAGTTACATATATTAAATATGAAAGACTAGACAAGACCACCAGTCAAGCAACCTACAGGATTTATTGATTTTTAAGGATATAGAAGATGAGTGACACAATCAGGATATATTCCAGAGATATCAACAACATTTTTTCAAGACAAAGGATACAAACTTCCTGGACCTAACTCTCACCAAAGAACACAGAGCCGTTGATAATACAGGAATGAGTAAGTTTACATGAGAGCCTCTTGAATCCATACTGATTCCCTTCAGACCCAGACTAATGTAGCACATAAGACTAGACAATTGCTGTATATGTATGCTACCAACTACCTCAGGCTGGCCCAGGTATATCTTGTCAGTCTCAGCATTATTCAAGTTCACAATATGATTATCCAATTGAGAACACTTCGACACATACAAAGTGCTCGACAATTTCCCTTAGACTCTGCAGTTCATGTTCTCCGGTCTGAGGACATTCCTGAACCAGCTGCTGCAGAACTAGAAAAGGAATCAGCTTTCTAGAATTCTTGAGGAATCACGTCAAGAATTTCCCATCCATTTCACTGAGCACTTGGTCTTAGTCTACACTCTTACACCACCCAGTGCTGTTTGGAATTTCCCTTTTTCTACAAAACAAAATTGTCCTCTACTCTGTACTTGCCAGAAGCCTGAAAGTCCAATGACCTGAGACAATTAAATACAGACTAACGCAGAACTTCCAAAACATGGTGGCTTTGCCTATTAACATTTTAATGTTAAATCTTCATAGATTTCCCTAAGTTGCCACCTTGAGCACATGATATGAAATAACTTTGTGTAAAATCTACCTAAATGGGCTAGAAACAGTTAAATGGCAAACCCCTAACCTAACAGTTTGGCCATAGTTGCAGGGAATGGATGATGGGGAATGCGTGATATGTGTCATACAGCCAACCCTGGAGCAAATCCTTTCTGTACACTGGAAGAGATTTTTAGCCTGGGAGAATACAAAGCCATCAACATTGCCTGTTGTTGTTAGCTGCCCTCAAGTTGGACCTGACTCATGACAATCCCATGCACAACGGAACAAAACACTGCCCAGTCCTGAACCATCCCAATGATCAGTTGCAGATTAGACAATTGAGGTCCATAGGGTTTTCACAGCTGTGACCTTTCAGAAGTAGATTATCAGACTTTTCTTCCCAGGCACCTGTGAGTGGGTTCAAACTGCCAAACCTTCAGTTAGTAGCCCAGTGTTTAACTTTTTTTTGCCAGTAAAAAAACCACCCAGTGCCATCGAGTCCAGTAGGGAGTTACAAATGTGGGGTACCCTGATAATAAGAGAAGTTTGAAAGACTGTACTTAAATCATAATTGGTATGACAGAACCACAAGAATCAAAAGACATAGAAAGTAATAAGCTAAATGCATGCATACATATTTTTATTTATTACATATTTATCGATTTCCTATTATGCACAAGGTTTAGGAGCCGGGGGTACAGAGGTGAATCAAATGAATATGGGCTCTCTCTTTAGGAGCATACATTAAAGAAGAAGTGAGCCTTAAGTAAAACTTGGAAACTATGCTTGTTACCACTGCAAATTCCCAAATATTACAATTGTAGGAATATCTGAAATTCCCCAATCAAAGAGAGGAAGATCTATAGGTGGATTCACCCCCAGCATATTGACAACCTAATACTATCATACATCTTTTAATGGAATATTGCTCCCAGTTGGATTTTAAATTCAAATTTACAGTGTATAGGCTCCAGTGAACCTGCACAGACTAAAGGGCATCTTTACAGGCTGGCATCAAGATTTTCTCCTTCCTCTCATGTTTTCTCTGTCTACACTCCCACCCCCTGAAACCTGTAGTCTCTCATATGGTTTTTGGCTGCCACAGCACCTGGGTTGAAATAGTACCATATACTGGGTCCTGGGAATATTATTTTCCTTGGGATGTTGCTATATGGCTAAGAATTTGCTTTTGTTTTTAATTTTTTAGGTACAGAACAAGGAGCTCTTGGCTGCCACCTAATGTCAGCTGATGTGACAGTCTGCTTCCATAAAGACTACAACCTTGGAAACCCTATGGGGCAGTTCTACTCTGCTCTACAGGGTCGCTATGAGTCAGAATACACGCAAAGGAATTTCTTTTTGGTACGGAGCTGGTATTGTGAAAATGGCATACATCCACTTGGAAAAGTGAAAATTAACTAAGAGCCTCTGTAAGCCTCAATGAGACCTGGTGGTACAAGGTTAAGTACTCAGCTGCTAACATAAATGTTGGCTGTAGAAACCCACCTCACAACTCTGCAGGAGAGACTTGGTGATTTGCTCCCATAAAGATTATAGCCTAGAAAACCCTAGGTGGTTGTTCTACTCTGTCACATGGGGTCACTATGAGTCAAAAATAGACTTAATGGCATCTAACAATAACAAAGGAGCCTCACCCATTTCATTACGGAGAGCTCAGAATTCAGCCACAGAAAAGGAACATTCCCATGATCCTGAAAAAGGTGCCTCCATCTTAGAAAAAGATGAATATGAAATTATGCAGGGCAGGATTTAGGGCTCTTAATTTCTTTGCACTTTAATGTACAATAAAAAAGGTATTTCAAATGTGTATTTTAGTTTTTTCTGCAAATTTAATAATAAGAAAAATTCATAGTCACAGTGGATAGTTATATGCAGATTCATTTTGTTAACACTATATTATTTGGCATATTTTAACATGCCTTTGAGTGCTCATTTCATAGCTTGTTCTGTTGAGCTATACTGAATACCATGACTAGACAAAACCTGTGATGAGAAATAGATTAGAAAGTGCATTTTTGGCTAAGAGTTCAGTTTGACCTTTACATTAAGTCAATGTTTGCTCTTTTCTGAGGAGAGACACAGAAGACTGCCTGCTTCTCCTCCATAATCTCTTCCATGATCTCAAATCTACTCAGCTCTCTCTGAGTTGCTTGGCAACCAGCTGGCGGATGTTTGTGTCTCTCTCTCCCCTCAGCAGAAGGTGGAGGACAAAAGAAGACGTTGCTGCATTATTAATCCAGCTTTATTAGCAATAAAACTAATATCATATTTTGATCCTCAATAGGATCTTTATATTTGCTCATCAATTGTCAGTACTCAGAGGTGAGGAAGTGGACAGAAAGTGATTGGGCTCTCTCAACATATATTATTGTATTATTTTATCCTCAGGTTGTTACGATATTTCACACAGGCAAAGTTACTTATAAGTGAATGGATGGATTTATGAAATACAATGCCATAACTTTGAAACTCTTCCTAATTTCAGCCTAACATAAAGAAAAATCACGAATGCTCTCCTGGTACACACCAAGCTAAGCTTTATACTGAACACATAACAAAAAGAGTAATTCTCCTTCAATCATCAGAGCCTCTTTGAGTGATAGAAGCTATTGCCCAAGAGAAATGAGCATCTACCCTCCTCTCTTCCATTTTTTGAGTAATGCCATTACGACATGCTCTGTCAGGGACTAAGGGCCTGCCTTAAGTTTTTACCCTTCCACTTAGCAGGTCATCCATTAAGTCCCATCTGGCCATGTCATCAGGAAAGACCAATAGCTAGAAAAAGACATCATGGTTAATAAAGAACAGGATCAGCAAAAATGAAGGAAATCCTCAATGAGAAGGATTGATACAATAGATGCAACAGTGGGCTCAAACATATCAAAGATCATGGAGATAGGGCAGGACTGGACAACTTATTTTTCTTTAATTTTTATTCTGCTTTAAGTGAAAGTTTACAAATCAAGTCATTCTCTCACACAAAAACTTACATACACCTTGCTACATACTCCCAATTGCTCTCCCCCTAATGAGACAGCCCACTCCCTCCCTCCACTCTCTCTTTTCATGTCCATTTTGCCAGCTTCTAACCCCCTCTACCCTCTCATCTCCCCTCCAGGCAGGAGATGCCAACATAGTCTCAAGTATCTACCTGATCCAAGAAGCTCACTCCTCACCAGCATCCCTCTCCAACCGATTGTCCAGGACTGGACAACTTTTCATTCTGTTATAGGTAAGGTTGCTATGGGTTGGAGCTGGCTCAGTGGTAACTAAAAAAACAACAAACTGTATTTCTTAATTATTTGTTCTTAATTATCACTTGCCTTTCCTAGATATCATGCCCTTAAAAAAAAAAAAATTTTTTTTTTTATCACACATCAGTGGTCCCCTAAATGGAATCCCTACCACACTCTCATCCAACTCCAGCCATCTGTCCACACTGATTCATATTACCTTTTGGAACAAACACCATCTGATTATGCTGCTCACCAATGGCTCTCTACTGCCCTCAGTATGAAATGCAAACTTGATAGCATATCCTTTAAGGCCTTTCATGGCCTGACCCCTGCAATCCTTCGTACTCACATCCCCGTTACTTCTCTCTTCATCCTCTTGACTTCAAAGGCATGAAACTGAGTTCTGTTTCCTCAAACTCCCTGTGCTCTGGGTCTCAGAAGGTTTGATAAACCAGCATAAATTCTCCAATTCAGACTCTTCTAAAACGGCACTTTTTCCATAATCTCGATACTGGAGAAGTGACTTCTCCTCTGAGTCTGTCTAGCTTGTATATGTTGTTATTGACAGTCTTCCTTCAGCAGCATACTCTAAAGATAATGAGAAATACAGACCTGCATTTAGTTCCCAGAGACACTACTTACTGGCTGTGGGAAATTGAGCCTATTACATCCTGGGCCTCAGTTTTCTCCTTTTCAGTTCTCCGTAATAGCACTTCCTCATCTGGATGTGGACAGGCTTAGATAATATCAGTTAAGTACCCATTCTACTGCTGGCTCATAGAAGATAAAACTGATTCTTAAGCATTTATTCCCTTTTCTCTTCTTCTTAGCTAGGGTATGAGATCCTTGATGAAACTGTACATCTCCGATGCCTAACACAATGTCTTCACATAAATGCTTGACAGAGTAAAGAAATGTGCCATTAATAAATACATTCATAAACTAGTATCAACCAACAAACATTTATTGATTAATTATGATGTTCAAGGAATTAATCTGTGTGCTTTCAGATTTACAAAGCAACTCAAAATTTGCTTTGAATAAAAGATGAGCTCATACAAAATGAACATAACTAGCATGGCAATTATACTATTATACATAGTTACACTAGCCAATTAAATGATTCTGCCAATAATCAGGGTCTCCAATTAAAACTGATTTTACAAGGAAATTATTTCCGTTTGTTACATTAGGCAAGACTTTCCTTTCACAGACTCCTGTTACTGACTTCTCTCTAAAAGGAGAAAGCACAAAGTGATGCCTGAGTTAACCCTTTTGTGAATGGCCAAGGGCTGGAGGCACCATTTTATTATCCGGTTCTTATCTTTTTTAACGATATATCCTCTTGGAAAATGCTGTCTTTGGGGGCTTTTGTTTGGTCCTTTGGACTTCATGCTGTGTATATATTTTTCTCTTCTTTGAAAAACTTCTATGTGTTTGAGGTGAGCTTTTCTTCAATGAATGTTTACCTTTCACGGCAGAAAAATGCTATCTACTTTCAGGGTTCTGCCAGCCGTGTTTTCTTCTCTTGTTACCTGTGCTGCCCTGAGATTTTCCTATACACATTGATGCAGTGTCAACAGCTTGTTGCCATTGGTTACCCACAGCCATTTATGATCACCAAGATCCACAAACTGCATTGGCTACAAAATTAGTGTTTGCACATGAGAGATTTACAAGGCTCTGACTCAACAGCTAACTTAAAGACATTCAGAGAACCAAAGAGGAAAGTTTAAATTTGTGCCCAGGGGTGCATATAGTGACCAGGAAATTTTTCAGCCTCTGGGATTTATTAAGAAGCTGCTGGTACCCCTGACAGTGTATGCTGCCACAAGGCAGGGACCTTTACTGACTGTTTGAAATGGAAGAAATGGGTGTATGCCACAAATTACTGTTTTTACGGAAGATTGTATGAGGTGCCCGAGTTTTTGGTAGGAACAGTACACATTTTGAAAATTTATATTTGTAATACATATGTATCAATAGACCAGGGTGGGAAATCTGATGTATAATTAGTGGTACTTCATATGTACCACTAAACACTTAGGGTAGGCTGTGGAAGGGGGCAAGGAAAAAAAAAATCCATATTACCTACCAAAAAATTCAGATACTCTCAATGATTCAGCATGCTTCCATTAATGAAGACACATGGTATCAACAAGCAATTCAAAGCAGAAAATAATTGAGTCACCAAAGGATTAAACAAACTGGTGGGGAGACAGTTGTTGGAGATGGAATGATGAATGTTGGGGTGAGACCCATTCTTATGGGTAGGGGTAAAGCTTTCTAGAAATTTGATTATTAGTTATATGACAGAGCTAGAAGAAGAATTTTCAGAAGGATGTGGGCCAAAGACTGTGAAGAAAGATTTAGAGCTGGGAACATCCAAAAGGAAGAGATTCCTCTGCAAAGAGTTTAACTTCTTGGGTGAATTTCCCTTACACTATGAAAAAATAATATTGAGGTGTATATTTTATTAAAAAATAAAATAAAAACTTCCTGTGGCATAAATCTCTTTATTTTACACATAAAACTTCTGATGTACCTTCACAGTCCTATATGTGATATTATAAAGAAAAGGAAACAGGAAAGGGAAGTGTGGCCTCCCCTGCAGGGGCGGAGTGGAGCTTAACACCCGGACTGTTAAACTCCCCTCCAGGTCCTGAGATGTCTGAATGGATCACACTCTCACACAAAGAACATACAAAACTGACAATACGAAAAGCATATTCTGAAGTTTCCTAGCTTCTGTGCAAAGTTCCAAGGATTCTCAGAGTGACCAGAACCTGATTGTTGAGACTGCTTATTATACAATCTATATAATTAATATGATCCAGTTGCAACAAGAATAGAAACAAGTCATACACCTGTGAAGGATCCACGTGATTAACAAGGAATGCCAGCTTCCCTGTGCTGAGGAGTCCTCACCCATCCTGCCTTACATCTGACAACAAGGCAGGGCTTATGCAGTGGTGGGCCAGGAAGCTGTGCCCAGGTTATTTTATAAGTTCTAATTAAGAAGGCATATGTATGCTGTTTATGCTGTGCTTCCTATGCTGCATCATGTCTTTTTTTAAATTAAAAAATATATATGTATTGAGGTTTTTTATGTATATATATATGTGGCAAACAAAGTGTCTGTCAATTCAACATATTTTACATACACAATTCAGTGACATTGGTTACATTCATCACACTGTCCAACCATCATCACTCTCAATTTCCAAATCCCTCCATCACCCTTAACAGAAGCTCAGTAACCCCTAAGCGTTGGCTCCTTCTTTCCCCCTCCTTCCTAACCCTTGTAACCATTAGTAAATTTTGATCTCTATACATTTTCTATTCTAGGTATTTCATATAAGTAAGATCACAGGTTCCTCAAAAAGTTAAACAGAGAACTACCATATGATCCAGTAATTCCACTCCTAGGTATATAACCAAAAGAACTGAAAGAAGGATCACAACAAGATATTTGTACAGTAACATTTATTGCCGCACTATTTACAGTAGCCAAAAGGTGGAAACAATCTAAATATCTGTCAACAGATGAATGATCAAAAAAATCAAACCCATTGCTATCGAGTTGATTCTGACTCATAGCAACCAATAGAAGAGAGTAGTACTACCCCACAGGGTTTCCAAGGAGCCTCTGGTGGATTCAAACTGCCAACTTTTGGTTAGCTCTTAACCACTGTGCTGTAAGCCACCAGGGCTCCCTAACAGAAGCAAAATGTGGTGTGTGTATATATATATATACACAACGGAATATTATTCTGCCATAAAGAGAAACAAAGTTCTAATCATTCTACAACATAAACGAACCTTGAAAATATGCTGAGTGAAATAAGTCAGGCAGAAAAGGACAAATATATGATCCTGCACCATGGCTTAAGCTAGGTAAACTTTGTGTTGAATTGCGTCCTGTGAATTTGTTCATCAGACTGTGATGTCGTTAAAGCTCCTCTGGTGGCAACTCACACATATTCTCTCCTCCAAGAATACTTATTTTGAAAGAGAAACATCCTTTCTAGAGCACCACCTTCAGGAATTCCAGGTGTTAAAATAATCTCAGGGCCATAACATAGATTGGCAGTGAAAAACATCCAATGGTGAGGGAACAACTTCTGGGTAGATAACTGAGAAAATATATTAAAGGCTTCCCTTTGTTAATACATACCTAAGATAACCCAACAAGGGAAAGGGAAGGTTGATGCTTACCTTAGGCTGTGGCCTGAGGAAAACAGAGCTGCAGCACACTGAAAGAAGTTCAAGAGTAGACTTACTATGTTTGCAATTCTCCCTCTTCCTATCACCCAATGTGATGACTATCAGTAGAGTTTCTCAGTGGAAACTACATTGCCTCCATTGAAGACATGGCAAAGATCAGATACTGTTAATGACTGTTGTGGGTCAACAATAACACATCGCCAAAGAACTCTTAATTATTGTAGCAAAATCTATACAGAGACAAAATAAAATTACTATACCCACAACTAGAAAGATGTTCAGATATGAAAACTGACCTAATCACAAGTGACATTAGGACACTGAAAGTGATGAGAGATAAGCAATAAGATGGAAAATGAGATATTTTGTCAAATGTTGAACACTGAAGTAAAATACAGGTCAGTTTCCTCTTATCCATTTAAGAGACACACCCAATTATCTAACACCTCTCTGATGGAGGAAACCTGGTGGTGTAGTGGTTAAGTGCTATGGCTGCTAACCAAAAGGTCGGCAGTTCAAATCTACCAAGCACTCCTTGGAAACCCTATGGTGCAGTTCTATTCTGTCCTGTAGGAATCAACTCGACAGCAATGGGTTTTTTTTTTTTTCTTGATGGAACACAGTTTTTATGATTTCCAGTGGTCTCTTCTCTGGACCCATGCTAGCCTCATGCTCATTAGTAGTGTCTTGTGCCCATTCTTTGATCTGACATTGCTTACTACACAATCTTTTTAAAAATTCTTTAAAGGCCCTAAAGTATCTGCCTGCTATCTGCTTTTATTCCCAGCTCTCACTTTTTACTTTTTCCCACTTAGGTATTTTTTCCTCTGTAAACAAAAAGCTTGAAAAAGATACAAGGTTCACGCTCAAGTGAATCTTACTTACTACTCTGTTTTAATTCTAAACGTTTAACCATTGGTCATTACAGAGTGTGGGGAAAGCAAAAGTATCAAAACCTTATGAAGTTACTATTTATGAATAAAATAAGATAAAAATTCTCTAGGCTTCTGAGAAATGATTGGAAAAAAATACATAACTAAATTGGAATTAAGAAAAATAATTCTACATGAGTAATAATTCTACATGAGTAAGAAACAGAAAAGACCCACAATTAGGATACCCATAAACTGCCATGTTTAACTTTACTCTCAATTGAGACATTTATTTAATAAGGTTAAAACAAAAATTTTATTTTTTTTAATTTAATAAGGTTATTTCACCTAAATATATAATCTCAGCTTTTTTTCTCTGCTTTCTTTAGAAAGGTAAAGTAGTATTGCTATGCTCTGGAATCTTTTCCCAAAATATCTTTGCGTTAAAGTAAAGGCAAATCTTTAATTACTTTTCAAAAAAATTCTGGTGGTCGTAAAGTTTAGGCATAAGCTTTTAAGAAGTGGAGAAGAAAAGAAACTCAAATTTTAAAACCAGGCAATTAGGGGAGATACTAGCAATAAATGAGAGGTGTTTCAAACATGCATGTGAAAGCTGAACAATAAAAAAAGAAGACAGAATAGGAGTTGATGCATTTGTGAAGAATATTGACTATAAAATGAACTGCCAGGAGAACTAACAAACCAGTAGGGATAAAATCAGAATGCTCCTTGAAGGAAAGATGCCAAGACTTTGTCTTGATTACTTTGAGCCTGTCATTAGGAAAGACCAATCCCTAGAAAAGGACATGTTTGGTAGAGTGTCAGCGAAAATGAGGGAAACCTCAGTGAAAGAGATTGACACAGTAGCCACAATAATGGATTCCAACACACCAAAGATCATGAAGATGACACAGAACCTTGTAATTTTTTTCCCGTTATACATACAGTCACCATGAGTTGGAGCCCAGTAGATGACAACTAACAACAACAAGTAGTTTGAAAGGAAGAAAATTTTAGATCTCCTTTCCCATAGGTACGCATTCAAGAAGATATGGCAAGGAAACCAAAGAGTGTTGCCCCCTTCTGTTTGGTTACACTACTCATGTTCTTCTAAGAGCCAAAGGTGAAATAAAGTATAGAGCCCAGTAGCTACTGACTGTGACTTGTGTTAACTTAAAAAGAAGCAAAGACTTTCAAACTCTCTGTTAGAATAAGAAACACACTCTGTTCACAGGTTTATACTATACTTTTACAAATAAAGGAAGAAGAGAATAAGAATTCTGTCTCATAAAAGTGTTTAGAATCTTTACACCTGCAGAAAAATACAAATTTAAGTTTAAATGTTAAAACCAAGGCAACAAATTGTGAACTAAAGCAACCAAATAGAAAACCAGACATTGCAGATGTTAAAAGTTACATTTTAGAGAACGTTTCTCCAGCTCGGGTGTCTTAAAGGTTGCCATTATTAAAGTCACATTTGCAAGAACAAATTTATAAAAATCTAAAACAGAAGTACAGAACATTTTCTCAAGGCTCAGAGTTTTGTGAATGCTTTCATTTATGACTTTATCAAAAGGGGCTTGACAATACAGAACGGTGTTTATTGCTGCAGCAGTGAGGGAAGAGGGAACCTTTCCTCCCTTTCATTTTTCTAAGATTCCTTTTACTAGCAGTTGTTAATAAAAAAGGCAAAATTTTCAAGGCTAATCTCTGTAATTTAACAAGCTAGCACAAGGGGAATCTTAAAACTTTGAATGTGGAAAACAAAAAGGGCAGAAAAAATTAACGAGAAATATGGGCTTAAAATAGTCTGTTTTACTTGTAACCAGGGATTAAAAGAGGTGAGAAAGCAGCCTCAGGTTTGTCTCAACATCTTGGCTTTGGAGAAGAGAGGGGAAGATATATACAGAGAATTTTTTTTTTTTTCTCCTTAAGGAAAAGCAAAACCGAAAATAAAAATAAATAAAGAAACGAAAGAGGGAGAATAAAGGAAAAAAAGATGGGCAATGGGAAACCAGAAGAGAGAAAACAGAAAGGAAATGGAAAAGCTTCTGTAGAAGCAATTCTGTTTCTACCTTGAAACTGTTCAAAGTAATCAAAACTCGGCAAAATTTGAACAGAAGGTTTATTCTGAGGAGTTTTTCTACGTGCATATAGGGAGACCATTTGGATTCCATAAAAAGGAAGAAGCTAGGTCTGAGGTTTACAAAGAGAAGAAAAAAAAAGAGGAGGGAGAAATATAGAAGATCAACCATTGGTTAATCTTAACGTGATTGATTGAACCCAGCCCTCTTCCTTTTACTGAGATCAATGGATATCAGGTTACAAGATGGTCTCTGACCCTCCACCCAAGCGTATCTTTTGAAATTCAAATTCAGTTTATTTACCTTCCAACAAGAAAGAAAGAATTAGTAACACTGGGTAAAAGAAAAGCCACCAGCAGTGGGTTAATTTTAGTTAGGAATTTCTTTAAAGTGAATATTGGTTTCATGGGTAAGAAAATTCCAAAATCAGAGAAAGGTATTTGCTATCAATTCATCTCTTTGACAGAACTAAATAAGACAAAATGACTCTTGCTTCTCTCTTTTTGTTGCCAGGTGGAATCTGCTTGACTAGTATTGGCCAAGAAATGAGTCATTGAGGTGGGAGAGCAGAAAAGGCACCTTTATTTGATTGCATGAGGAAAGGTGGCAGTCGGAGCTGCTGCCACCAAGACTGCTCATCTAGGGGGAGGGGAAAGGTTATTTCTAAGGGGTTTACAGGTAGGGAGCTCATACAGGTTACCTCAGCAACATTCCTAATCATACCTCGCAGGCACAATGGGGTTTACATAGAACTTGATGCATCTCCAGGATTGTTATGGGGCAGGTCAAGCAAAGGAACTAGGATTCTGATGCGGAGCTGCTTGAGGCAGGGGAATTTCCCACAGCCTGGGGATCTCTTCTTTATTCCCTAATTTTCAGTCAGTGTACATTTTACCAACATTTATGTCCAAGGAATAGTCATAATATCCTCCAGGAAATTCCCTTTATTCTGTTTCCTTTTATTGAAGCTAAAATTCATATCATATTTATCATATTATCATCACACAATTTTCTAGGCTAAAATTACTGGGGCTCCTTGATAAAGGAGGTCAAGCTCATTCTGTGATGAAGAAAATGCTTTATTCCCTTCTCTAGTATCGCTATGAATTGGCATCAACTCCATGGTTTTTAGTAACAGAGAGGGGAGTAATGAGGGTATGTGCTGGAGCAGACAGTGGGCAATAGCATAGGAGCAGCTCATTTGCAGTCTGTAAGTGTAATGCATTGTCCTGTGACCTTCACAATTCATATTTCCATCAAGTTTTTTGCTACCTAAATTACTTCTTGCATCCAATCTCTGCTATCACACACACAGAAACTAGTGGCTGGCTGGTGGTGGTGGTGGTTGCCTTTAACTTGATTCTGAATCATGGCGACCCCACGTGTACAGAGTAGAGCTGCTCCATAGAGTTTTCCAGGCTGTGACCTTTCGGAAGCAGATGGCCAAACCTGTCTTCGAGCCAAACCTTTTTGTCTGGTGTTGAACAGAAAAATTAATAACAGGTGTCTTATTTTGATTTTAAGATTTTTCTTACCCATGAAATCAAACATTCTCTTTTAAAGAAATTCCTGGCCAAAATCAGTCCACCAGCCAATTTTTGGTTCACCCTAAGTTGCAAATCCTTTCTTTTCTGTTTGAAGCCAGGCTTACTAAATTTGAATCTCAAAAGATATGGTTGGGTGGAGAGGTAGAGACTACCTTGTGAACTGAAACCCACTGATGTCAGTAAAAGAGGGAGGGTAGGGTTCAATCATGTTAAAACTAGCCAAAGGTTGATCTATATTTCTTCCTCATCTTCTCTTTCTAAGACTCATTGTACCTACCTTCTTTGAGCCATTTGCTTTTTCTGGAGTCAAAATGTCCTTCCTATATGCATATAGAATAGCTGCTCAGAATAAAGCTTATGTTCAAATTTCAGTGAGTTTTGATTATTTTTGATACTCAAAATCAAAACTGTTGCCATCAAGTCTGGCTCACAGCAACTCCATAGGACAGGAGCAGCTGGTGTATTTGAACTGCCAACCTTCAAGTTAGCAGCTGTAGTTCTTGAGCACTTAATTGTTTGTGCTACATTGGGCCTCCTATATATAGTGGCACCCCCCATTTTAAAGTGATCGTGACTAGCTATTTGAAGCTGTTGCTCTCAAAAGACATTCACACATAGTGGTGCCATCAGAAAACCAGAGCATCACAGATTTTGCTCACACGGTCTAATCATCATTTCAACCATTCTTTCCCCCATCAGTTCAGTCCCAGAATCTTTATTGCTGCCAACTCAGTCAGAATCTATTTGACAGCAACAGGTTTGGATTTTTTTTTTGTTTTAAACAGTTCATAGAGGAATCTAGGTTGTGTTCACCCTGATAGTGACATCTGCTGGCCAGTGTGGGGGGTTTCACTGTGATTTAGAAGCCAATCTGAAGGCAGGATTCAAAACCTAAAGTAGTACTGGAAATAAAAGTAATTGCCTCACCAAAATCAGAAATTAGAAGGTCCCTGTACATGCCCGTCTCCCAACTACGGTCAGCTTCCTCTAAATAAGTTACTAAAAAAAAAATAAGTTTCTAGAGCTGTGAAAAATTTTTAGATGTTCCCAACCCATGTTCTGGTCTTATCTCTTTGTTTTATAAATGTTGGAAACCAAGGCCATCCAAGTACTATGACTTGTCTGGGGCCACACAGAGTATTATTAGTGGAACCACTGTTAGTACCTTGGTATTTTGCTAATTCATAATTAACTGCTTTTTGCATTACACCATATGGGAAAAGGCATTTCTAGTCTTTCTAGCTTTCTCATCTGAGACCACTATACAAGATCACTGTTACACTGTGTACCATATTGTACGCAAATAGCACACACCTTCTATGTTTGTTTGCTAAAAGCTTCCTCCCCTCTTCATTTTCATAAGTGCTGCCATGGTGACTTTTTTATATGTTGCTGTAAAATATTAGGATAGCACACTTACAAAAATACTTGCTGGGGGTAGAAGGAGAGGTTAGCAAACAAATGTAGAAGGCATGCCTTATTTACACAAAAATAGGGTACACCCCTCTGCCTTAGGAACAGTAAAGTCACACACATACACACACATGCACATTGTCACAAAAAAGTGTTCTCCTTAAATCAGAAATCTTCCTGAAACAAATAAAACACTCTAAAAGTTGGAAAACCTATGAAAATAAAAATTATTAAACAATAATTATAATCTTTACTTTGAACTTTTCCTATTCTAACAAGAGCATCCTAACGCCTTCAGTGAATAAATATCTCAGAACTAAATAGAGTGAAAAAAAAGAGTAATAGCCTCATTTTTTGTATGAATAAATTTATTTATAACTCCATTTTGCTGAGGTTAACAGAAGCTGAAATCCTTGGAGTGTGCAAAAGACCAGGTGACTCTGAAAGATAGAAATCTTTCCTTGCATGCATAGATATCACACAGAATAATTTTATGCATGTCGCTAAAAGTATCAATTTAACTCTAGTATTATTTATAGAAAATATAGTCTTGAAAATGGTTGAAATTTTGAATACTATTAGGTTAAGAAAACATTTGATTTGTATTCAGCAAATTTTTGCTTATGATTACTGAAAAAGGAAGAAAATAAAATTTTTATACTGCTGATAAAGAGTAACAAATGGCTGAGATTCTTACTTACCTTGTAAATCCAGACTCACAGGTTGAGAGGAGACCTAGTTTACTGCATATAGCTCCAGATTTTTTTTTTTTTTTTTTGCAAGTTGGAGAACATTCCATGTAAATACAAAAGAAGTTTCTGGGAGAAATATTTATGTTACAGTTCCTGTAACACACAGGCAGCATTAGTACAAGGGTAAGACCCAAAGCTCACATCCCAGCTAGGCAACTTTCTAACTCTGTGACACTGGAAAAGTTTCTCACCTTTTCAGTGCCTTAATTTCCTCATCAGGAAAAACTGGGATAATAATATTATCTACTTCATAGGATTGTCGTGGTAACTGCATATGTCAAGATTTGTAAAGTGCATAGAAAAGTGCCAAACCTGTGGTAAGCAATGTGAGGCATTTTGCTGAAGAAATAATTACATATATATATTAAAAAAAATTCACTCTAGAACTTATTCAACCTTCTATTTTGAGTGTTAAATCCACCTAGTAATCACAAAAAAAGTATAAGTCTAATTGCGTCAAATAAACAAAAGCAATATTGTGACATAAAAGCTTACTCCCAACAAGTATTTCCTCCTATATTTGCACTTTTCTCAGAGCTAACTTCACATCCTTGTTCCTCAGTGTGTAAATCAAGGGATTAAGGGAAGGGGTAACAATATTATTCAATACCTGAACCACAGTATCCAGCCACAGGCTGGAAGCAGGCCGCAGGTAAATGCGCACCACAGGACCATAGAAGAGCAGGATAGAGGTCAGGTGGGCACTGCAGGTTGAGGACGCTCTGCGCCTGCCTTCTGATGAGCTGATTCTCAATATTGAGATAACAATGCGAGTATAAGAAGTGAGGATAAGAAGGAAACACATGAGAGCAACAACACCTACATTGGTGAAACTCACCGTCTGAGCCAGAGAGGTGTCAGCACAGGCTAGGGACAGCATCACGGGGATATCACAGAAGAAATTGTCCACCTCATTGGGGCCACAGTAGGGTAACTTAAAGACAAGGAATGTGAGGACAGAAGCATGCACACAGCTCCCCATCCAGGTAACCACAGCCAAGATGGCGCACACTTGATGCTTCATGAGGACCATGTATCGCAAGGGGTGGCAGATGGCTGCAAAGCGGTCATAGGCCATCACGGTGTACAGAAAACACTCAGTGCAGCCCAGGAAATGGTAAAAGAAGAGCTGGGTTGCACAGTCCTGGAAGGAGATGGTGCGTGGCTGTGCCCCGTTAGGCAGAGCATCATTTTGGGAGAACTCACTGAAGGGAAAAATATGTCCAACACTGCAGGTTTCCCAGAAAGAAATACATGGGGGTGTGGAGGTTAGAGGAAGCTAGGATGGCCAGAAGAATGAGTAGGTTCCCAAGCAGAGTGAGAAGGTACAAGCCCAGGAATAAGACCAAAAGCACATTTTCCATCCCTTCTGTATGAGGGATTCCCATCAGGAGGAATTCAGTAACTGGAGTGTGATTCCTCATCGTCGTGGCCACTTAGTCCTAGAAGATCAAAGAATGGCCTCGCTGAGGTGAATGCCTTCATCGGACCCACTGAAACTGATGATACCTCTGTAATGTGAAGAAATTTAAATAAAAGTCAGTCCTATTCTGTTGACAGTTCATGGGTGACATCAGATAAGCCATGGAGTTGTTTTGCATCTGTTTCCTCATAAGTAAATGAGGGAATAACACTAAAGGCAGTATAGAATAGAGGGCAGAGAATAAACTACACAGTCAAATATATCTGGGTTTACATGCCATATCTGCCCCCCTGACTCTGTGATTTCAGGTAATTTTAACAAAATCTCTCAATTTCCTCTGTACCTGTGTAAAGAATGATAATAGTATCTCTCATTATTCTTGTGAAGATTAATGAGTTAATATGTAGGAAATACCTAGAATAATGGCTGCTCCTACCTACACTTGTTAAAAATTCATTCAAGATATTATTCTGATTTTAATGGGCTTTTATTCCACATACTTCTCTCAGTTTGGCTTGGTATAGTTTCATTGTGTCTGGGATAAGCTACTGAATCAAATAATCTGCAGACCTGCTTTCTTCTTCACTAGCTGGAACAACAGACAGTGGAGATTTCTATAGTGGGCATATAATAAAACAAAATGGAAAAATAATATTCAATGTAGGAAAAAGCAACAGACAAGTACCAGTATTAAAAATGGCTATGTTCTTTCAATACAAAATTTAGTCTCTCAACAGCAATTATGTCTGCAATGTTTCTGAATAGATGCAATCATCATTAAGGTTTTTGCTGTTAGGCTTCATTAACCAGGGAATATCTTAAGAAAATATCATGAGTCAACTAAGATAATATCAGGCCCAAACTCAAAGAGTTCCAATTCTCACATTCTTCCCACTCTAGTGTATACAACCTGTCCAAAGATGAGGGGAAGATGAGAAGAAAGTGCTCTAGAGAAAAGGTGCTTACAGAATGGAAACATGGCTGACACAGGCTGAGAACCAGACCCTGATCCACCCCATCACTGTCTCCTTTGCCTTTAGATGCTGTGGAATAGGAGGACTAATCTCTGATGCCAGAATAGCTGAGCACTCATCTTTGCTAAACTCAGTCACTCGGCCTGAAAAATGAGACCCTGCGGTGGCTCTGGCCCTTGAGTGAAGGAGCAGCAATCGACTCCTTAAGAGAAAACAACTATCTTTACTGTTCCTTTGGGACCCTCTCCCCTAGGGGCCCTGAGTAGAAAGTCTGCAGCACAGAGGGAGCCATTAGTGGAGACTTTCCTTTTTTCCCTCCTTCTTCCTAATTCATTTATAACTCCATTTTGGTCCAATATAAATGGAGCTTTTTAGTGAATATGCAAACTGTGGCACAAACTAGATGGTAGTGAAAATGCCTCTTTCTCTGAAGGAGTTAAATAGATATCAGAGATGAAACAGAGTGGGTTTCTCAACTAGGAGGCAATATGAACTAGGAAGCCTTTAATAACCTTTTAATGCCAACTATCATAAGCAATTTTCTTGCACGGTGAATACTCATCTTTGGATATGACTTAAAGCAGTACATTAAGTGGGGAGGCAGGAGCTGAGGAAAGAATGCTATATGATAATTGAAAATAGGTAGAAAGAAATAAATGACAGAATGGTTTTTATGCCCTGAGATGTTTGATGACATTTCTGTAAGATTTTGATCAGTACAATAATTTCTCTTTTCCTCTTATTCAAAACCATGGGGGTACAGTCATCCTGTTCCCCCGGGGGAGATATTTCTTCCCTCTGACCTTCTCTCTAGATCTGTCACACAGGACTACAAAACATATCCTATACATTATTATTCTTTGTGTTAATTATAAGTACATCTCTGTGATTTAAAATATCTGGATACCAGTCTCTGAATTAGCCTTTTCTGATTTCCCATATAATATTTATGAAAAGTCCGAAATCAGATAATACCTAGGAACACTAATATATACTAGTGACATCTTAATTATTGTCAGGGTTTGGAAGAATATTCCCCAATTATAAAATTTACAGAGCTAAATTATGAATTGATATCAGTGGCTGATACTCAAAAGTATTGAAAGCAGAAACACAGATACTTTTACAACAATGCTTATTATAGTACTATTTACAGTAGCCAAAAAGTGGAAACAATATCCATCAACAGATGAATGGATAAACAAAACATAGCATATACATACATTGAAATATTACTTAGCCATAAGGAATAATGAAATCCTGATACATGCTACAACACGAAAGAACCTTGAAAACATTATGTTGAGTCAAATGAGGCAGTCACAAAAGACAAATATTTTATAATCCCACTTTTACGAAACATCTAGAAAAGGTAAGTGTATATTACCAAAAAAAAAAAAACAAACCCAAACCCGCTTCCATCAAGTCGATTCTGACTCATAGGACTATGTTTATTAGTGATTACCAGGGGTGGGAAGGAGCGAGGAGGAAAGAGGAACTCCTCACTTAGGGCACTGAGCTTCTGTTAAGGGGACCAGAAAACTGGGAAATGGATAGTGGCGATGGCTGCACAACATGATGAACACAACTGATGTCACTGAATTGAACACGTGAAGAATGTTGAAATGGCAAAGGCCTTGGTACACATATCTTTACCACAATGAAAAAAGTCATTGGCCGATAAATGCAATTTTCCAGAAATCATGTCACACTAAAAGTGGGAGTCATGTTGTTACTTTTCTTACAAAAGGGCCCACATCCAGTAAGTGTTGGAATAAAGATAAAATAAAAATAGCATGTATTTTCTTCAACTAGGTTTATGTATTGGTCGCTAATACCAGAAGTATGCATTTCACACTGTAATTTTGAAATGAGAATCTTTGGTTTCCAAGGAATTTTTAACATAATCAGTGTTTGGAAAATTTTGACAGGTGCAAGAGCTATCTTTTTGGGCACAATATATATCTAGCCCTTAAAACCTGACATGAAATGTTGTTCCCACAATCAATGGTATGGTGCAGCTGACTTGTAAAAATAAAGACCCTAGAATTTATTTATGTTTTAGATTTGCCTTGGGCCTCTTTTCCCATGTTCTTATCTTTCTTTCTTTAGCCAGGTGCCTTTTCAACAATTCTAATATGTGAATCAAGTCTTAGCATTAAAGGTGATGGGAATAGGCACAAATAAGCCTATGCTGAATGTAGCAGAAAGCAGAACCAAAAGAGATAGATACTCAAAATTGAATAGAGAAGAAGGCAGAACCAGGAAAAAAAGAGTGAAAAAGAAAAATTTATGGACAGTAGACTCCACTGAGGTAGAAGAGAAAGCCTAGTGAGAAAATGAAACGAGAAATGTGGAAAACAAGGAGTCTATATTCAGAGCGGGGTTATTTATGTTTGATATTTCAGGAGTGGGCCAAATAGAGTGATGCTAAAGGTGATGACAGGATCCAGGAATAACCCTTGGTTGAGATCTTGAAATTAAGTGGAAGTAAGGGTACCTGAGATAGAGGCTTGAGGCTAGGGTGATGTATAGGTCATCATCGAAGACTTTAAATTACCTAACATTGGAGTGAAGCTTGTGTTGGAGGAAGAATGTTCTTTTTCTACCAAAGATTTTAGTGCATGTTTAGGCATGGCTAAGAATAGCTGATGATAAAAGAAGGGGATAGAGGAGCTAGATGTACTTCCAAGTAAGAAAAGTTTCTGCAGAAGATTCAAACTTGACACTCTGCAGGTAGTCTTTGGATTATAGATTTACATTTTCTATAAAATTAGTTGCAACATTTAAAAATTGGGAGACTTTACATAAACATCTACATATCAGAGCCACGGTCAACAATTAACTTGCCTTTCAATATAGCAACTCACACTCCTAGTCTTTTTCTATATAAAGAACTTTCAGCTGAAGCAAATACAAATTTGCTGAATCAGCATCCTTTCAGTTAAGACAAGAAATGTAGGTAACATTCTAAAGAAAGTAAGTATGTAAACGTCTTATTTATGATAAAATATAAGAGTTACATTAATTAGTGCAGGATAGGCTATGCCATAATAACAACTAAACCCAAACTTTAAATGGTTAAACAAAATAAATATTTATTCATAGTCATGAACAGTCCTAAATGAGATGGAAAATTCTTCAGGGTAGCTGTACTTCAGGTGAAGATTAGGAAATCCAGGCTGCTTCAATGGCTTCCCAAGTCTCCATGTCAGGTGGAGCAAAAAGAGGAAGGTCATTCAGGATGATGGTATGAGCTATCCCTGAGACAGCTCACTTCAGTACAAATGAGAGTTTGTATCACTTCAGCCCATATTCCATGAGCCACAGCACAATAATATGATTGTGGCACAATTAACATGAAATCTAGGAAATACTATCTTATTCTGTGCCTAGGAAAGAAAAATAAAACAGGATATGGTGTACATGTAGCATTGTCTCTGCCCCAAGAGGTCTTGCAGAAGACAAATAGGAAGGACAAGGAGGGAGGCCACTATGAACAGTTTGAACGTGTGAGAAAGTACAGAATTTAGGGGTGGAGTTAAGGGAGGACTTGTGTTTATGGCTATGATTGATAATAGCCAGGATGAGATGCATGGTGGGATTAAGGAGGCCTAAGGCTTTATGCCCCTATATGTCCATCAGTTTACTGTACTATGAAGGCTTGTGTGTTGCTGTGATGCTATGCCACCGATATTAAAATACCAGCAGGAATACCCATGGCGAAAAGATTTCATCTGTGCTTCCAGACTAAGACAGAGTAGGAAGAACAAGCCAGCAGTCTACTTCTGAAAAGATTTAGCCAATGAAAACCTTATAAATAGCAGTGGAACATTGTTTGATATAGTCCAAGAAGATGAGCCGCTCAGGTTGCAAGGCACTCTTTTAATGACTTGGGAAGAGCTGCCTCCTCAAAGTAGAGTCTACCATAAGGACAGGGATGGCATCAAGCTTTTGGAACCTTCATTTGCTGATGTGGCATTAGTCAAAACGAGAAGAAATAGATGTAAACATACATTAATAATTGGAAAGTGGAGTTAGGAAGTATGAATCTAGGAAAACTGAAAGTCATCAAAAATGAAATGGAATGCATAAACATTGATATCCTAGGCATTAGTGAGCTGAAATTGACCTGTGCTGGCCATTTTGAATTGGACAATCACATGGTCTACTATGCCAGGAATGACAAGTTGAAGATGAATGACATTGCATTCATCATTGTCATAGATTGAATTATGGCCCACAGAAATGTGCGTATCAATTTGGCTGTGCCATGATTTCCAGCATTGTGTGGTTGTCCTCCATTTTGTAATTGTAATTTTATGTTAAAAAGGATTTGGGTGGGATTGTGACACCACCCTCACCTGGGCCACATCCCTGATCCAATGTAAGAGGAGTTTCCCTGGGGTGTGGCCTGCACTGCCTTTTATCTCTCAAGAGATAAAAAGGAAAGGGAAGCAAGCAGAGAGTTGGGGACCTCACACCACCAAGAAAGCAGTGCCAGGAGCAGAGCACATCCTTTGTACCTGAGGTTCCTGCCCTGAGATGCTCCCAGACCAATGGAAGACTGATGACAAGGACTTCCTCTGGGGCTGACAGAGAAGGAAAGCCTTCCCCTGAATTTGGACTTCTATCCTATTGGACTATGAGAGAATACGCTTCTCCTTGTTAACGCCATCCAGCTCTGGTATTTTTGTTATAGCAGCCCTAGAAAACTAAGACAATGGTCAAAAAGAACATTTCAAAATCTATCCTAAGGTACAAGGCTGTCACTGATAGGATAATATCCACACAACTACAAGGAAGACCAATTAATATGACAAAATTATTCAAATTTATTCACAGACCATTAAGGGAAAAGATGAAAAAATTTAAGATTTTTACCAACTTCTACAGTTTGAAATTGATTGAGCATGCAATCAGGATACATTGATAATTTCTGGAGATTGGAATGCAAAAGTTAGAAACAAAGAAGAGGGATCAGTAGCTAGAAAATATGGCATCAGTGATAGAAACGACTCCAGGGATCATATGATAGAATCTTGCAAGATCAATGACTTCTTCTTCCATGTAAATACTTTTTTTCACCAACATAAATGGTGACTACATACGTGGACCTCACCAGATGGAATACACAGAAATCAAATTGACTACATCTGTGGGAAGAGATGATGGAAAGCTCAATATCATCAGTCAGAACAAGGCCAGGGGCCAACTTTGGAATAGGCCATCAGTTCCTCATAAGCAAGTTCAAGTTGAAACTGAAGAAAATGAGAACAAGTCGACAAGAGCCAAAGTACAACCTTGAATATATCACACCTGAATTTAGAGACCATCTTAAGAATAGATTTAACCCATTGAACACTAATGTCTCAAGACCAGACATATTGTGGAATGACTTTAAGGACATCATACATGAGGAAAGCAAGAGGTCACTAAAAAGACAGAAAAGAAAGAAAAGACCAGAACAGATGTCAGAAGAGACTCTGAAACTTGCTCTTGAACGTCAAGTGACTAAAGCAAAAGGAAGAAATGATGAACTAAAAGAGTTGAACAGATTTCAAAGGAGGGCTTGAGAAGACAAAGTATTATAATGACATGTGCAAAACTTGGGGATGGAAAACCAAAAGGGAAGAACATGCTCTGCATTTCTTAAGCTGAAAGAGCTGAAGAAAAAATTCAAGCCCAGAGTTGCAATATTGAAGGATTCTATGGGGAAAATATTAAATGGCTCAGGAAGCATCAAAAGATGATGGAAGGTATACACAGAGTCACTACACCAAAAAACATTGGTCGACATTCAACCATTTCAAGAGATACCATATGATCAGGAACAAATGGTACTGAAGGAAGAAGTCTAAGCTACACCGAAGGCAGTGGTGAAAAACACGGTTCCAAAAGTGACAGAATACTAATTGAGATGTTTCAAGAAATGGATGCAGCGCTGGAAGTACTCACTAGTCTATGCCAAGAAATAGGGAAGACAGCTACCTGGCCAACCTACTGTAAGAGATCCATATTTATGCCTATTCCCAAGAAAGGTGATGAACTGAATGGGGAAATTATTGAACAATATCATTAATATCACACACAAGAAAATTTTGCTGAAGATCATTCAAAAGCAGCTGCAGCAGTATATAAACAAGGAACTGCCAGAAATTCAAGCTGGATTCAGAACAGGACAGGGAACCAGGGATATCATTGCTGATGTCAGATGGATCCTGGCTGAAAGCGGAGAATACCAGAAAGATGTTTACCTGTGTTTTATTGACTATATAAAGGCATTCGACTATGTGGATCATTACAAATTATGCATAAAATTGTGGAAAATGGGGATTCCACAACACTTAATTATGCTCATGATGAACCTGTCAATTTTATGCTATATGAATTATAGAACTGTTTTTAAAATTTGCAGCAATTGAAATGCTTCAAAGAATGTTAAAACAAGCTAGTATATATACAAAATATGAACACAACTATTCAATTCTCAACATATATACATAGGTAAATAGATAAGATCTCTCTCTGTGTGTATATGTATGTATGTTTCCATACATATTCATAGATAGATGATGAACATATAGATATGGTTATAGATACAGATAAAAAAAATTCTAAGGAAGACCCTGGAGCCTAGTTCCTATTTAGTCACTAATAAGAGAGCCAAAAGGGAGAAACAACCTAAATGCCCATCAATAGATGAATGCATAAACAAAATGTGGTACATACATAAAATGGAAAGCTACTCAGCCAGTAGGAGAAACAAAGTGTCGATACATGCAACAATATGGATGGAGCTTGAAGACATTATACTGAATAAAATAAGTCAGTTACAAAAGGACAAATACTGTTTGACCTCACTCGTACAGAAAGACAAGAAAAGGCAAATGTATAGAGACCAAAGTTTATTAGCGGTTATCAGGGGTGGGAGTGAGGGGGAAAGTAGGGGTTAATGGTGATGGAAAAATCAGATTGATTAAGGTTAGGGTTGCACAGCTGATTATTGTAATTGCTGTCAATAAGTTGCACAGCTGTAAAAAGTTGAACTGGAAAAAGTTGTGTGATACATATAGTTACAACAACAACCACAAAAAGAGTAGATGCTGAGGCTGCTTACGTACAATAAAAAACTTCACAGGATTTGGTTCCTCGGTTTGGAGGTTTGGGGTCATGGTTTCGTGGGACATCCCAATTAACTGGCCTATTAACAGGTTTAGTGCTCTGCTCTACCTCCTAGTTTGTTGCATAGTGTCTGAGGTCTTAAAAGATTGCAAGTGGCCATCCAAGGCACAATAATTGGTCTCTATTTACCTTGAACAACAGAGAAAGGAGAGTCAGGAATAGGTGGAGAAAATGGAATGTGTGGCTAATTGCCTCCATGAGCAGCCACTTCCTTGGTCATGAGACCAGAAGAACTGGATGGTGCCCGACTACCAGTACTGAACATTGGATCAAAGATTCTACAGAAGGATCCTGATCAAAAGGGGGGAAATGCAGAATAGGATTTCAAACTGTCATGGATTCCAGGCTTTCTGGAGCCATGAAGGCTAGATGAACCACTGAAACAATTGTTCTGAGATAATCTTTAAACCTTAAACCAAAAATATCCCCTGAAGTTTTCTTAAAACCAAACAATATTTTAGAATAATTAGTGAAAAAAAAAAAAAAAAAAAGTCTGCCTTGAGCATGAAACTATTTTAAGATATATCTACATGGAAACAGAGCAACAATGGTAACTTGAAATATTAGATAGGAATCTTATGGGGCAGTGAGTTTAAGTTTATGTTAATGGACAAGAAAAGAACAACTCAAAGAATATAACTGATGTCTCTGAATTGTACGTGCAGAAATGGTTGACAAGGCGTGTTTTTAATAGTGTTTATCTTTGGCTGGTGGGATTAATGAGTGACTTTTATTTACTTTACTTTTCTGAAGTTTCCTAATTTTCTTCAAAGCAATATATTTATATCATAAAAAATTATTATTGTTTTTAAAAGGCCTGGATTCTGGATCTCAAATTTAGTCCTGGACTTAATGAATGGAAATCTGTAATTCTTCTTAGAGAATTCATACCATTGTCATAAAGAAAGAATTCAAGCACCTGAAGTAGAGCCTTTACGCTAAGTATATGTTGGTAGATACATGGATAACACCTTGATTTTAAAATGTAAGAGATTTTCTTTATATCACACTTTAACACATGTCCTCCATCAAAAGACAGACTACAAAATGAGAGAAATAAATGCAGTGAATTTAATGAATTACTGTTTTTTTTCTTTTAGCAAGTTGGAGAACATTCCATGTATGATAGAAAAGAAGCCCATAAGAAGTATTTATGTTACAATTTCTGCAATCAGAGGCAGGTACAGCACAAGGTTTACATCTCAGTTTGGTGAATCTGCGACACTGGGGAAGTGTCTTAAATTCTCAGTGCCTTAGTTTCCTCCTCAGTAAAACTGGGCTAATGATATTATCTACTTCATAAGATTATTATGGTAATAACATATGTCAGCATTTGTAAAGTGCATAGGATAGTGCCAGATGTGTGGTAAGCAATGTGAGAGATTTTGTTGATTAAAAAATTACATAAGTATAAAAACATAAAAAAAGTATTTATTTTTTAAACATAATTCACCCAAGAACTTATTCGACTTCGTATTTTGAAGGTCATACCCACTTAGTAATCACAAAAAGTATGAGTTTAATTGCACCAGAGAAATACAAGACACCATTGGAAAGGCAGAGAGTGAAATAAAATTTTACTCTCAACAAACACTTCCCCCTGGGATTAGCACTTTTCTCAGAGCCAACTTCACAGCCTTGTTTCTCAAGGTGTAAATCAAAGGATTAAGGGAAGGGGTAACAATATTATTCAACACCTGAACCACAGTATCCAGCCACGGGCTGGAAGCAGGCCGCAGATAAATGAGCACCACAGGACCATAGAAGAGCAGGATAGAGGTCAGGTGGGCACTGCAGGTTGAGAAGGCTCTGCGCCTGCCTTCTGGTGAGCTGATTTTCAATACTGAGATAACAATGCGAGTATAAGAAGTGAGGATAAGAAGGAAACACATGAGAGCAACAATACCTACATTGGTAAAACTCACCGTCTGAGCCAGAGAGATGTCAGCACAGGCTAGGGACAGCATCATGGGGATATCACAGAAGAAATTGTCCACCTCATTGGGGCCACAGTAGGGTAACTTAAAGACGAGAAATGTGAGGACAGAGGCATGCACACAGCTCCCCATCCAGGTGCCCAGAGTCAAGATGGCACACACCCGATGGCTCATGATGACCATGTATCGCAAGGGGTGGCAGATGGCTGCAAAGCGGTCATAGGCCATCACGGTGTACAGAAAACACTCAGTACAGCCCAGGAAATGGTAAAAGAAGAGCTGAGTTGCACAGCCCTGGAAGGAGATGGTGTGGCTGTGCCCCATTAGGCAGAGCATCATTTTGGGAGAACTCACTGAAGGGAAAAATATGTCAAACACTGACAGGTTTCCCAGAAAGAAATACATGGGGGTGTGGAGGTTAGAGGAAGCTAGGATGGCCAGAAGAATGAGCAGGTTCCCAAGCAGAGTGAGAAGGTACAAGCCCAGGAATAAGACCAAGAGCACATTTTCCATCCCTTCTGTATGAGGGATTCCCATCAGGAGGAACTCAGTAATTGGAGTGTGGTTCCTCATTGTCATGGCTCTTTAGTCCTGGAAGATCAAAGAATGGCCAAGTGAGGTGAATGCCTTCATAAAACTCATTGAAACTGATAACACCTCTGTACTGTGAAGAAATTTAAATACGGGTCAGTCCAATTCAGTTGTTAATTCATAAGTGGCATTAGGTAAACCATATATTTGTTCTCTCCTAAGTAAAATGAAGGGATAACACTAGAAACAATATAGAATAGAGGGCAGAGAATTAACTACACAGTGAAATATATCTGAGTTTTAATGCTGTATCTGCCCCTTACTCTGTGGCTTCCGATAATTTTAACAAAATCTCTAAACCTCCTCTGTACCTGTATAAGCAGTGATAATAACATCTCTCGTGGTCCTTGAGACAATCAATGCTTTGGTGTGTATAAAATAACTAGTGTAATGTTTGTGCCTACCTACAAAAAAAACAGTTGTTAAAAATTCATTCAGATATTAATATTCTGATTTTAATGAGCCTTTATTCCACATATTTCTCTTAGTTTGACTTGGTGTAGTTTCATTGTGTCTGGGATAACTATTGACTTGCATCACCTGTAAACCTACTTTCTTCCTTACCAGCTGGAACAACTGGCAATGGAGATTTTTATAGTGGGCATATAGTAAAACAAAATGGAAAAATAATATTCAATGTAGGAGAAAGCAACAGACAAGTACCAGTATTAAAAATGGCTATGTTCCTTCAATACAAAATTTAGTCTCTCAACAGCAATTATGTCTGCAATGATTCTGAATAGATGCAATCATCATTAAGGTTTTTGCTGTTAGGCTTCGTTAACCAGGGAATATCTGAAGAAAATATCATGAGTCATCTAAGATAGTATCAGGCTCAAACTCAAATCCAATCCAATTCTCACATTCTTCCCACTCTCCTCTAGTGCATACAACCTGTCCAAAGATGAGGGGAAGATGAGAAGAAAGTGCTCTAGAGAAAAGCTGCTTACAGAATGGAAACATGGCTGACACAGGCTGAGAGCCAGACCCCGCTTCCACCCCATCACTGACTCCTTTGCCTTTAGATGCTGTGGAACAGGAAGACCAACCTCTGGGGCCATAATAGCTGAACACTCATCTTTGCTAGACTCAGTCACTCAGGCCTGGAAAATGTTGACCCAGCAGAGCTTCTGGCCCCTGAGTGAAGGAGCAGCAATCAACTCCTTAGGAGAGAATAAGTATCTTTACTGTTCCTTTGGGATGCTCTCTCCTAGGGGCCCTGACTGGAAAGTCTGCAGAACATAGGGAGCAATTAGGGTAGAGAGTTTCCTTTCTGTCCTCCTTTTTCCCAATGCATTTATAACTCCATTTTGTTCCAAAGTAAATGTAGCTTTTTAGTGAATATGCGAACTGTGGCACAAGCTAGCTGGTGGCCAAGGATGCCTGCTTTTCTGAAGGAGTTAAATAGATATCAGAGTGAAGTGGAGTGGGATTCTCAGTTGGGAAGCAATATGTACTAGACAGCCTTTAATAACCTTTTAATACCAAGTATCTTAATCAATTTTCCTGCATGTTGAATACTCATCTTTGGATATGACTTAAAGCAGTTCATTAAGTGGGGAGGCAGGAGCTGAGGAAAGAGTGCTATATGTAATCAAAAATAGGTAGAAAGAAATGACACCAGAATTGTTTTCATGCCCTGAAATATTTGATGACATTTCTGCAAGATTTTGATCAGAACAATAATTTATTTTTCTTTTCCTCTTATTCAAAACCATGGAGATATAGTCATCCTTTTCCACTGGGGAAATATTCCTTCCCTCTCACGCTCTTTGTAGATCTATCATACAAGACTAGAAAACATGTCCTATAGATTATTATTCTTTGTGATAATTATAAGGATGTCTCTGTAATTTAAAATGATACTTGGATAGCAGTCTCCAAAATAGCCTTTCCTGATTTCCCATATAATATTTATGAAAACTCAGAAATCAGATGATACCTAGGAACACATGCATATACTTGTGACATCTCAATTCTTGCCAGAGCTAAACTGTGAGTCAGAATCAGTGGGTGATGCTCAAAAGAACTGAAAGCAGAAACATGAACAGATACATTCACAACAATGTTACTGCAGTACTAGTCACAGTAGCCAAAAAGTTGAAGCAACTTCATGTCCATCAACAGATGTGAAAACAAGTAGTGGTGATAGTTACACAATATGATGAATATAATTAATATCAGTGAACACAGTATCACTGAATAGTACATGTGAAGAATGTTGAAATGGCAAAGGCCTTGTTAAATATATCTTTACCACAATGAAAAAAAATCATTGGATGGCAAAGGCAATTTTCTAGAGATCATGACACACCAAAAGTGGGAATCATGATGTTATATTTCTTACTCAAGGCCCATATCCACTAAGTGTTGGAATAAAGATAAGGGAAAATAGCATGTATTTTCTTCAACTAGAATTTATCTATTGGTTACTAACCCCAGAAAAAATGCATTTTATAATGTAATTTTGAAATGAGAATCTTTGGTCTTCAAGGAATTTCTGAATATAATTAGTGTTTCAAAATTTTTGAAAGGTGCAAGAGCTATCTCATTGATCCCCTAAAATTTGACATAAAAACTTTTCCCCACAATCAGTGCTATGGCGCAGCTGACTTGTAAAATAAAGACCCTAGAATTTATGTATGGTTTAGGATTGCCTCTGTTCCCATGTTCTTGTCTTTTAAACTTCCTTCAGCCAGGTGTCTTTTGAACACTTCCAATAAGCGAATCAAGTTTTAGAGGGCATTGAGGGTGATGAGAATAGGTATCAACAAGCCTGCGCTGAATGTAGAGGAAAGGAGAACCAGAAGAGTTAAATATTCAGAATTGAATAGAAAGGAAGGTAGAACCAGGAGAAAACAGTGACAAAGAAAAACTATGGACAGTAGATTCCATGGAGAAGAGAAAATCTAGAGGGAAAATGGAATGAGAGATGGAAGACAATGGGTCTATATTCAGAGTGGGATTATTCATATCTGATATTTCAGGAGTGGGCCAAATAGATTGATGGGAAAGATTATGGCAGGATCCAGGGAATAACCCTTGGTTGGGATTTTGAAATTAAGTGGAGGTAAGGGCACCTGAGATAAAGCTTTTTTTTTTTTTTTTTTTTTATAAGGGCACCTGAGATAAAGCTTTGAAGGTAGGGTGATGTACAGGTCATCATTGAGGACTTTTAAATCTCCTAATATTGGAGCAGTGCTTGGGTTGGAGGAAGGGTGTTCTGTTTCTTCCAAAGACTTTAGTGAATGTTTAGGCATGTTACAGGAATAACTGATGATAAGGGAAGAAGATAGAAGAGCTGGATGAACCTCCAGGTTAGAAGAGGTTCTGCAGAAGATTCCAACTTGACACTCCGCGGGCAACCTTTGGATTATAGATTTACATTTTCTATTAAATTCTTTACAACATTTAAAAACTGGGAAACTTTACATAAAAATCTGTATATCTTGGTTACTTGAAATTTCAAAGACATGATTAACAATTGATTTGCCTTTCAAAACAACAACTCACACACCTAGTCTTTTGCTATATAAAGAGCTTTCAGATGAAGTAAATACAAATCTGCTGAAAGGAATAGTATGTTTTCAGTTCAGACAGGAAACATTCTTAAGAGAGTAAGTATGTACAAGTCTTATTTACAACAAAATATAAGAGAGTTATATTAATCAGTATAGAATAGGTGTTATGGATTGAATCACGTCTCCAAAAATATGTGTCAGTTTGGCTAGGCCACAATTTCCAATATTGTGTGATTGTCTACCATTTTGTTATCTGATGTGATTTTCCTAGGTGTTGTAAATTCTACCTATATGATGTTAATGAGACATGATTAGGGGCAGTTATGTTAATGAGGCAGGACTAAATCTACAGGATTAGGTTTTATCTTAAGTCAATCTTTTTGAGATATAAAAGAGAGAATACAGCAGAGAGGAGAGGGACCTCCTACCACCAAGAATAAAGAACCAGGAGGGGGATATGTCCTTTGGATTCAAGTTCCCTGCACTGAGAAGCTCCTAGACCAAGAAAAGACTGATGACAAGGACTTTCCTCCAGAGTCAACACAGAGAGAAAGACTTTCCCTGGAGTTGGCACCCTGAATTTGACTTCTATCCTCCTAGACTGTGAGAGAGCAAATTTCTCTTTGTTAAGCCATCTACTTGTGGTATTTCTGTTACAGCAGCACTAGGTAACTAAGACAATATTCTATGTCATAATAACAACTAAATCCAAACTTTCAGTGGTTAAATACAACAAATATTCTTAATTATGAACAGTCCTACATGGGATGGACATTCTTCAAGGCAGCTGTACTACAGGTGGATATTAAGAAATCCAGGCTGCTTCACTGGCTTCCAAAGTCTTCCTGTCAAGGGGAGTGAGAAAAGAAAGATTACTCAGGATGATGTTATGAGCTATCCTGAGATAGCTCACTTCAATACAAAGGAGAGTTTGCATCACTTCTGCCCTCATTCCATTATTCATAACACAATATCATGGTCTTGACACAACTAATATGAATCTGGGAGATACTCTATTATCTGTGGCAAGGACAGAAAAATAAAACAGGATATGGTGTCCATATAGCATTTTCTCTGCTCCAAGTTTTTGCAGGAGAGAAATAGGAAGGACTAGGAGGGAGGCTCTTTTGAAAGAAGCATAGCGCAATATGAAGATGTTAGAAAGTACAGAACTTACGGATGGAGTTAGGGAATGCTTTGATTTATGTTCTTGACTGAGAATAGCCAGGTTAAGAAGCATAGTAGGATTAAGGAAACTTTAGGCTTTATGTACGGAAGGTGCAAACAGATATTTTTAGAGACTTAAGAAAAACTGCTTGGCCTGTGAAAAAGTGAAGTTAACAAAAGGTGAATTTCCTAGAATGTGTAAAAGACCAGGTGATTCTGAAAGATAGACATCTTCCCTTTGACTCATAGATATCATGCAAAATAATTTCACGCATATTGCTAAATGCATCAGTTTAACTCTAACATTATTTACAGAAAACAGTATAGTCTTAAAAACAGTTGAAGTTTTGAACACTATTGGGTGAAGAAAACATTTGTTTTTACATTCAGCAAATATTGAAAAGGGAAGAAAATAACAGAAAACTTTTTACACTACTGGTAAAGAGTGACAAATGGCTGAGATTCTTACTTATATTACAGATCAACACTCACAGATTGAGAGAGGGTAACTAACCTAGTTTACGTTATATACCTCCTTTAGTGTCTTTTTAATCAATGACAGACCTTTTAGTGAGTTTACTTTCATTGATTGCACCTAATTAATTAATATGTTGAAATTCAATCTAATTATGAAAAATGTGAAGATGATAGTTTGTTAATAAAACAGAAAAAAAAAAAAAAATGAAAGAGGGCCCTAAATCCATCAAATGAGGAAAAGACAAAACTGAATGTTCATCTGTAAAAAAATGAAACAAGACCATACCTCACACCATATTCAAAAACTAACTCAAAATGGATCAAAGACCTAAATATAAAGCCAAAAACTATGAAGTTCATAGAAAAAAAAAAATAGGATCAATGCTAGAGGTCCTAATAAAATACACAGCATTAATTAACAGGATACAAATCACAACCAAAAACACACAAACTCCAGAGGATAAGCTAGATAATGGGATCTTCTAAAATTTAAACACTTATGGTTCTCAAAAGACTTCACCAAAAGAGTAAAAAGAGAACCTACAGACTGGGAAAATTTTTTTTGCTGTTACGAATCAAACAAAGATCTAATCTCTAAAATCTGCAAGAAAGTCCAACACCTCCACAACAACAACAACAACAAAATAATCCAATTAAAAAATGGGCAAAGGAAATCAACAGACACTTCACCAAGGAAGACATTCAGGTGGTTGACAGACACATGAGGAAATGCGCATGAACTCTAGCCATTAGAGAAATACAAATAAAAACCACAATGAAATACCACCTCACCCCAGCATTTTTGGCAAGAATCAATAAAACAGGAAATAACAAATGTTGGAGAGACTGCAGGAAATTGGAACTTTTATGCACTGCTGGTGGGAAAGCAAAATGATACAACCATCTTGGAAAATGGTATGGCACTTCCTTAGAAAGGTAGAAATAGAAATACCATATGATCCAGCAATCCCACTCCTATGAATATATCCTAGAGAAATAGGAGTCATCACATGAATAAACATATGCACCTCATGTTCACTGCAGCATTGTTCACAATAGCAAAAAGATGGAAACAACCTAGATGCCCATCCACAGATGAATGGATAAACAAACTGTGGTACATACACACAATGGAGTATTACACAACGGTAAAGAACAATGATGAATCTGTGAAGCATCTCATAACAGGGATGAATCTGGAGGACATTATGCTGAATGAAATATGTCAGTCACAGAAGGACAAATATTGTATGAGACCACTACTCTAAATACTCATGGAAAGGTTTACGTACAAAAAGAAAAGATCTCTGATGGTTACAAGGGAGAGGAGGGGTGGGAATGAAAAAACACTTAATTGACAATAAATATGTGGAAACTTTGGGAATGGGTGCACAATACTGGGGAAGCCAGTACAACCTGTGCAAGCAAGGTCATGGTAGCTTCACAGATAATATCCAAACTCCTTGAGAGATCGAATTGCTGGGCTGAAGGCTGTGGGTATCATGATCTTGGGGAACATCTAGCTCAATTGGCATAACAAAGTTTATAAAGAAAATATTCTACATTCTACTTTGGTGAGCAGTGTCTGGAGACTTAAAAGCCTGTAAGAGGCTATCTAGGATACTCCATGGGTCTCACCCCTTCAGAAGCAAGGAGAATGAAGACAACTAAAGATACAAGGGAAAGAGTAGTCCAAAGGACTAATGGACCACATCTACCATGGCCTCCACCAGACTGAGTCCAGTAAAGCTATCTGGTGGCCGGGTACCACCATTGACTGCTTTCATAGGGATCAAAATAGAAGGTCCCAAATAGAGCTGGAGAAAAATATAGAACAAATTCTAACTCAAGAAGAAAAACCAGACTTGCTGGTCTGACAGAGACTGGAGAAACTCTGAGAGTATGGTTCCTGGACACCCTTTCAGCTCAGTAATGAGGTCACTCCTGAGGTTCACCCTTCAGCCAAAGATTGAATAGGCCCATGGAACAAATCAAGGCTAAAGAGGCACACCAGCCCTAGGACAGGGACTGGAAAGCAGGAGGGACAAGGAAACTGGTAATAGGGAATCTAGGGTTGAGAATTGAGAATGTTGACATGTCGTGGGGTTGTTAACTGATGTCGTAGAAAAAATGTGTATACTGTTTGATGAGAAACTAGTTCTGTAAACCTTCATCTAAAGTACATTAAAAAAAAAATCAGAAAGAATTAGTTTGTTTTTCATTTTCTTTAAATGAATATACATATAACCAAAACCAAATCCTTTACCATCGAGCCAACTCATAGTGACCATATAGGACAGAGTGGAACTGCCCCATAGAGTTTCCAAGGAGTGGCTGGTGGATTCAAACTGCCGACCTTGGAGCTAGGAGTCAAGTTCTTAACCACTGCTCCACCAGGGCCCCAATGTGTATGTGTATGTGTATCTATATATATAATTTTTGTTTTTATTTTTATATTTATGTATATATATATTCACACACAAATACATAAGGGATCTGGTGGTGGGTCAGGAAGAAATTCTCTAAATATAACCAGTAGTTAACTTTCTACATGCTGGTACCAAAACTTGGCAAGTTACCTACCAAAACTAAGATGAAATGCAACCGAAATTAAGATTCCATGAACAGGAAGTAAATTTTCTAATAATACCTTTCTATATGGGGAGGTTATATTAAAGTTGAGTTGGTCTGGTGTCATATTAGCCACACTTTATATGATCTTTCCTAATTAAAATGTCCATAAGGATGTTCAAACTTGTCATCACAACAGCATACAAAAATATGATAATAAATTTTAATAAAATGTTACAATTTAGTAGAAATCTTGAATAACAGTGAATGCAGATGAAGATTATTTAAGAGACAGAGAAAACAAGAAAGCATGGCCTAAGCATAAATTGACCTGTGATCAAAAATTCAGGTTGAGGAAGAAGGAAGAGTGAGGAAATATAAGTTCATCTCTCCCCATTATAGTCTAGCCCCTATTGCCCTCCAGTACTATGCATCCTCCTATACCCACACTTCTCCATCAATGTGCCTTTCTACAACTCTTTGGAGACAGCTCTTAACATGCAACACCACTGGATAGCTGGAGATAATGGGAGAAAGGAGAGAAAACATCTGTAAATAATGTGCTGTAGTTGAGAAAGAACTGAAAGCCAGGGTCTCCAGTAACAGGAAAAAGTAGTCAATAGAGAGAACAGGTGTGGAAGAGAAAGGAGCTGGTTGAGGTAAAAAAAGAATGCACATCTAGAAATCCAATAGTAGTGAGCTTATAAGTGTTAATAATGTCTATGCTCCAAATTACATATCATCAAATTTTAGAAGGTTAAAACCACTATTCTACAATAAATGATAGAACCACTGTTCTGTGATAAAAGTCATGAAGCTTAAAAAATTCTTATTAAGAAAACTAAAGTTATTGTTTACATTTGAAGGCATTAAAATAAGAGAAGAAGTTCACTACTACAGAGTTACACATAAATTAAATTCCCATCTAGGAATTAAGTAAATTTCAGGTATACTAATGAGCCTACTAAAAAAAACCTAGAAAAATTATTAAATATTTATCAGATAGGAATTAATTCTAAGTTTATAAGCAATGGGGGGGGGGTGAAGAGAAAGAAAAGATTGATAAATTTGACTACCTAAAAATTAAAGACTTCTATAAATAAAATATCACAAATGACACAAAAGGATAAATTAAAAATTGAGGGAAAATGCACACATATGAGAAGTTAATATTCTAAATCTATGGAGAACACAAAAAAATAACAAAATTCCCATGATTCCATTAAACATGGAGAAAGAACAATGACTGGTTCATATTAAAGAAGATAATCAAATAAATATGTGAAACATATCCTGCCTCACTTGAAATGAAAATGTGCATTCAAACAACAGTTATTAATTTAACAACTTTTAAGCCAGTGCTTTACACAATGCAGGGGAAAATAAACTATACTACTAAAAAAAAAAAATAGGAGTGATTATAGACAATTCTGTAAAGTATTTTGGCAATGTGTATTAAAAAGACCAAAAAAAAACTTCATATTCCTTACCCTAGTAGTACTACAGATGTTCAGAGCAGCAGTATTCTCAGTAGCCAAAAGGTGGAAACAACCCAAATGCCTATCAACGTATGATTGGATAAACAAAATGTGGTATGCTCATACAATAGAATGTCATATAGATATAAACAAGGAATAAAGTACTATACATGCTGCAAAATGAATGAACCTTGAAAACATTATCAGAGTTAAAACTACATATATATATATAGATAAAAAAAAATTTACATAAAATATCCAGAGTAAGCAAATCTCTACAAAATGTCTACACCAGACAAATCTATAGAGA